>NC_089837.1:7500-278965 GCF_035609145.1 Eleutherodactylus coqui
AAAAAAGAGGGACCGATCATTGTATATAACTCACAGTCGAGCAGGAAACGCCATAGAGTATTGTATTGAGGCATCGCTTAGTCTATGTTTGAGATGTATAAACGTTGCCCGGGTCTTCTGAAGGGCCTTGGGGGAGCTCCTGGTGGCGAGCCGGCAACCTAGGGGCTCACTCAATGGCAAAAGCAGTGGAGAAAGTGGCTTCTGGAAGCATTTCTTTCAGCCATTTCTCCATAAATTCGCAAGAGCTTGAGCCTTCCGCACGTTGTGGCAGACCTAGGATGCCCAAGTTGTTCCTGCGCAGCCTATTTTCTAAGTCGACTGCTCATTGTGTCCACAGATTTGCCACTTTCTCCAGCTCACGAAGCTTGGGTGAGATAGGCTGTATTATGCTCCAAAAGTGAGATGCGGGCTTCTGCTTCTCCAACTTGCTCGCTTATGTTCTGTCATATCAGACCTAAATCTATCTTGACCTCCTGGATTTTGCCAATCAGCGAAACTGTGCTGGTCCGGGTTGCCTGGAAGGAGCAGGATTAGGTGCTGCAGATAGCTGTCCAGTAGTGTCATTGATGGCGCGTGCTCCACTTTTAGATGGCTCATGAGCAAATTTCTTTAAGCGTTCAGATATTATTGGAGATAGCTTATGGCTTCCGTGCATGCAAGAAGATGAGGACCGTATGGTTGCGGTTAGTTGGGTACGTTATTAATATTAAAGTTTTGGACTGGAGCAAGCCCTTTAATTCCAAAGCCAGTGTGAAAAGGTCTCTCACAAGAAAATAGCAGGACTGGATTGCTAAATATGTCTCAGATGCAGCTCATGTTATCAGTGTGCAAAGTCTCATGTAGGTTAGTGCCCCTTTAAGGTGAGCAGGTCATTCTAGTTTCAGTGGTGCACAGGCTGCTGCTGTGAAGGCTAGATCTCTTCCTTTTTGTAGCTTGTCTAGCCACAACAAGGGGTCGGGGTCTGCCAGCTTATATTTGTAAAGAAAAAGGTGCCCCTAAATAGCTAAAGAACCCCCTGCCAAGAGGGCCTTGTGTATACTCTGCCTTCCCTCCACAGCAGGTGTGCTCACAAAGGGTTAATGCTAGGGCTTTCTCTGCTTCTCACTGGGATGGGGAAGAGAGCAAAAGACTTAAGTTTTATCTGGATGTAAATAGAGGATTTATAAGTCCAGACGAGCTGTGCCCCTGCTGGGGCGTGTGTAGTTATGGGCAGGTGCTGTTACTACCATCGCCCATTGCTAGAGCTCTGCAAACAAACTCCGGCAGTCTGTAGCTCACAGCAGGGAGCCCAGGCTGCCTCCTCCATTGAACACCATGGCAGGGGTGCCAGGGAAGAAGTGATGCCCTCCTGCTCCTCTGATGAGATGTGCTGCATGTAAGTCAGAGCTGGCAATGGCAGCCTCTCTGCAGTCCTGCAGCCGGGTCCCAGGTAGGATGATCAGTCTCAATAGGGAAAGGGAACTCCCAAACTGCTCTGCTGCATTCCTAGAAGGGAAGTCTCTGCCGGGGTACTATGTGGTCTGCCAATTCCTCTGGAGTATCAGAATATTCACAGGATTACAGACAGTCTCAGCGGCACCTAAGGTAGATGCTTGCAGACTTCATGAGTGCCAGCCCCCACCGATCTCTGGTCATGTGATCGCCCTTATCCAATGGATCATGGCCATCATGTAAAAGTTAAAATACAGTGTAAGTTTAATGCTCCGTTGTGCATACGGACATAAGATTAGGGCAACAATATGTTTCTGAACACAGGACAAAGAGAGGGTTCCATGTGGGGGTAAAAGTCTCCATTCATATGTGTGCTGTGCAAAAAAAATTAAAATCATAATTTCTAGGTCGTCATCATCCCGATGGCCCCATTCCAATGGAAGTTGCCCTCTGACCTCAGTAGGGACAGGAAGAGTTTAAAAGCACCTCCCCATGCTTCAGTGTCTTCCTGTCCCTACGGTGGCCAGATGAAGCAAGGACTTCAGGAGCAAGACTTACCGCACGCTGTGCGATCTCGGGAGGTTAGAGGTCGGGGCCGCACACCACCGCCGTCCCTGCATCCCCGAACTGCGCCGCCAGTCGCCGCCGCCGCCGCCGCCGCCGCAGCAGCAGCAGCAGCAGCAGCAGCAGCAGCAGCACTAGTCTTCCCTCGCGCGGTCCGCATCTTCAGGCCGCTGCCGCGATGGGATAGTTCCTCCTGGCAGGGGAAAAGCAGCGCAGCTTCCCAGAGCTCCCTGTGCTTCCGGGATCCTCAGAACGCATAGCGGTGACGTCATCCGGCGTGGTGACGTCACATGCTCGACGTCGGGGGTCGTGGCTACCGACAAGAACCGGGAAATGGCGCCAAATTTGAAAATCTCCCCCTAAGAAGCAGGCTCTGCTCCATAGAAGTCATCCTGCTGACTGCCAGAAGTGCCAAAAGCATCTACCCACAACAGCTCAGCACGAGAGGGAGAAACAGAGACCCTACAAACTGTGAGTAGGCTATATGCCAAAAAATGGAACATGCAAATTGCCATTTTATGCCGAATCGGATGCATATATGTTCTCCTTTTTTTCTCCCCTCTCCCCCATATCTTGCGTATGGGTTAGATGGATAAAGAAGGTCCGAAGACTAAGACGAACCACAGAAAAAAGTCCAAAAAATGTGTCCTCTGCAGTAAAAGGCTCGAGGAAAATTATAAAAAACCCCTATGCGAGACTAGCGGAGGAAAAAGCGGCGTTGAAACCTGACATCCGCTGTATGATTAGAGAGGAATTACAGGCCTCTATGGCATCCCTCCCCCATGCTCAGCCAGGTCCATCACGGGTCCCTAAAAACACCAAGACAAACAGAATCGGCAAGCTCAATTTCCAGCGAATCCCTGGAACTCCTGTCAGAGGGAGAACTAGAGGATCCGCCAGCATTAAATCGAGGACGAGAAAAAATACTATTTCTCCTCGGACGACATTGGGCACCTCATCAAGGCAGTGAGAGAAACAATGCAAATAGAAGAGGATCACCCGCCCAGGACAATCTAGGACCAGATGTTTGGGGGCCTCCGATCAAGACGAAAGACCATGTTCCCGGTCAACCAGACCCTGCAACAGGTGATTGCAGATGAGTGGCAGGAACCCGAGAAGAGGCCATCAGTCTCAAGGGAAATCCGGAACCGGCTCGCGTTTGCTCCTGAGGACGTCCACCTATACCGAGAGACCCCAAGGGTCGATATACAAATTGCAAAGGTGGCCAAAAAAAACCCTCCTGCCTTTTGAGGATGCCTCGCAACTCTGACCCAATGGATAAAAAGATCGATTGCCTGATGAGAAAGGCCTGGGAAGCAACGTCCTTTACCGTCGAGGCCAGCATAGCATCAACATCCGTAGCCAGGTCCATGGTCCTATGGCTAAACAGGCTGGAAACATCCATTAAAGATTGGGCCCCTAGGGAGGAGTTAGCCAGTTGTCTCCCACTCCTAAAAATGGCCACCGCTTTTCTAGCCGATGCATCAGCGGAGACCGTTACATACGGCGCACAAACCGGTGTCCTCAGCAATACCACGAGAAGGGCATTATGGATAAAAACATGGGCAGCGGCTGTAACATCCAAAAACAAACTCTGCGCCATTCCGTTCCAAGGGGAATACATGTTTGGACCCATCTTGGCCAAATTTCTGGAAAAAGTCGGAGACAAGAGCAAGACCCTTTCCTCACAGAAAGCCTTACAGAAAACCATCTTTTCCAAGGAGGACACGGCAGCCACCTCCTGAAATCAAAGAAAAGGGAAGACAGGAAGATGGTCGTACCCCAAGGGAGGTCAGGGTAAGGAAGCTCAACCCTCTTCTGAGCCAACAGGGGGTAGATTAGCACACTATCCGAGCCAGTGGCAGGGGATAACATCTAACCCCTGGGTACTTCAGATAATTGAAGCGGGGTACCGAATCGAATTCCACTCTACCTCCTAGAAGATTCCTCCTAACCTCCCCCGGGTTCCTACAAGAACAAGGGAACCTCATAAAAGGCGTACAAGAACTTAAGGACTTAGGGGTCATTGCGCAGGTTCCCGATCACGAAAGGGGTGAGGGATTCTATTCCCCCTTTTTCTGATTAAAAAACTGAACGGCTTTATCAGAACTATCTTTAATCTCAAGGCCCTAAATAAGTTTATTTCCTATGCAAAATTTAAGTTGGAAACCGTGAGGTCTATCGTATCACTAACAGACCCAGATAGCGTAATGTGCACTGTAGATCTCAAAGACGCATATTATCACGTCCCGATAGCCACAGTCCACCACAAATACTTAAGGTTCGCCCTGCGGGAGGGTGACGAAATCCATCACTATCAGTTTACGGCCCTACCCTTTGGGATCTCGACTGCTCCTCAGGTCTTCACAAAAATAGTAATAGAGATGGTAGCCTATTTCAGGTGAAACCAGATCCTTATTTTTCCATATCTGGATGACTTTTTGTTGGTGTCAAGAACAGAGGCCATACGCGCAGACCTGTCCATAGTCCTGTCTACCCTGAATGATTTAGGGTGGATAGTTAACGAACAGAAGTCCGACTTGACCCCAGGTACATGGAAGGTATATCTGGGCGTACTACTAGACTCCCACATCCAGGAATCTCGGCTTTCACCATCCAGAAAGGAAGACCTTATCCAAGCAGTAACCTCTCTGGGCCAGGCTACTACAGTATCTATCAGAGAACCAATGAAAGTGCTCGGTATTCTGACAGCCTGCATACAGATAATTCCATGGGCCCATACTCGGCAACTACAAGGGTTCATCCTTACCAGGTGGGACAAACGGCAGACCTCCCTAGATGAGGTGAGCCTGACCGTCCAAGTTTAAGAATCCCTACGCTGGTGGACCTCACAGAGGAACCTGAGTAAAGGTACCTCCTGGTCACGGGAACCCGCCATATCCATCACAACAGATGCCAGCAAAACAGGATGGGGAGCGCAAGTAGCCGACCTAAATCTACAGGGAACCTGGGACTCCCAAGTAGCAAAACGCTCATCTAATTATAGAGAATTAAGAGCGATCTTGGAGATTCTTCGTGCGGCAGAACCCCATTTAAGAGGAAGGCACGTTAAAATCTTGACCGATAATATGACAGCCCTGTCGTTTGTTTGTCACCAGGTGGGAACGCGACACCCACACCTCCAACAACTGACGGCAAATATACTCCGCTGGGCGGAATCCACCATGCGGTCCCTTTCAGCGATTAATCTAAAAGAGTCCACAAACGTCGTTGCCGACTTCCTGAGCAGACAGAGCGTCCTTCCAGGAGAATGGGGCCGGAACCAGCGAGTCTTCAACCAACTAACCTGCCAGTGGGGAGAACCGCAGATAGATCTGTTCGCCACAAGGGAAAATACAAAGTGCCGGGACTTTTACTCGCTCAACCCAAGAGACAACCCCTGCGGAGTAGATGCCCTGTCTCAAAGCTGGGACATGGACTTGGCCTACGCCTTTCCCCCCTTCCCACTGATCCCACACACCCTCAGAAAAATCCAGGCCAGCCGGGTGTCAGTCATCTTAGTTCTGAAAGCCACCAGCTGATCCCGTTGTACATATGGACATAAGACTAGGGCCACAATGGATATGTTTCTGAACAAGACAAACAGGAGTATCCATGCTGAGGTGTACATCCTCATTTTCATGTGCACTACAGAAATATAATGTAATATATAAAACATTTTGTTTTTTCTCCCCTAAATTGCATTAATTCCTGGAGAAAAAAACTGGGGTCAAGATACTCCTCACCCCCCTCAGTGAATACATTACGGGATATAGGTTTTAAAATGGGTTCATTTGTGGGGGTATGTAACATTCTGAAACCTATGAGCCTTTGTCATCTTGGCTAGAAACGCAAGCTTATGTTTGGGGGAAAAAAATGACAAATTCAATTAAAAATTATTGAATTAAAAAAAAGTTTAGTAAGTCTTTGATCGTATTGACTTGCAGAATCAAGTCAACAATTCATTCATACCAGAAGATGGCAGATGCTTCTGGACATGTCAACAGGACCCACTTGCCAAGGAGATTTCCGATCCCCTACATCAAGCCCCATTTGATACCCAGATGTTTAACTGAACCTTGGGGCACCAAAATGGTTTTCAAGACACAAAACCTAGGATTGTCCCCTTTCTAACTTCTCACACCTAGAAGCCTCTGAGTAGTGGTCCGACATGTACTCCATCTCCCCTTGAGTACACAGTGTCATCGCCCAATACTCTACAGCCTTCAGAGTGGCTTCTGGGCTGCCCAGTCCATCCCCGAGCCCACCATAGACTCACAATGAACCCTCCCATGAATGTGATCAAATACATACAGCAGCGAACTTCAAAAGGACAGCCCTGACAAGACACCAGACGCAACCTCAATAGTGTAGATGAGCCGACCCAGCAACAGAAACGTTTCAGCAGCTGCATACAAAATCTTTAGCCAATTGACTAACCTCTCGTGCAGGCCATACCCAAAGAACAGAGGAGAGTTATTCATGTCAACCTAACCGGCATACCGTCCCTGTGGTCGCCGGGACTCTGCATTATATGGCCTGCAACAGGGCAATGCTGGGCACACCTGACCAGCCAATTAATCCTTTCCAATCCACCGAATGTCTTCCAACAATCACTAAAGCCTGTACATATCAGATGTTGGAAGACGTCAGACAGGGTATACTTACAATATTCTGCCGGCTGCTCTGACACATTATGTAGTTACTGGCTTTAGCCAGCAAATGGCACCGTTGTACATGGGCAGAAACAGCAAGTCGCATGGGAAACCCTCAAATCAAAAGATGGACCGGAAAGGGTTAAACACCACTTTTACCAGAATCTTTTTGTACATGTTGAGAAGTTCTATAGGGAGTCAGTTCTTCGTATGTGTGGAATGAGGGGTATAGGAGTATAATGGGCATTATAGGCCGCCAGAACACCCCTGACATCGCAGGGTAGCGGACACCTTGTTCTGCTCAGCAGGCGGCAAGCTGTTAGCAAATGAAATCAGCAACATCTATCAAAGAGCAAAAGCACCTCTCCAGGGCCATCCATCCATGCCCACCATTGTCCTCCGCACAGCAGGCACAAGCCCTGCCCTATCTGCCAACAAGAAGATTGACAGACTGGATTAGAGGAAACCTTTTATTAAAAAAAGACAGACAAATGAAAAAGGAACTGGCAGTGATCGTTAGAAAAGCGGTAATAAAGTGAGCGGGGTAGGGGTCTGCGGGTCACTCCGAGTCCTGCTCATCCTTCACCAGCAGCCTCTTTCCTTTCTTGGGTTTGATATCCTCACGACACTTCTTGCATTTCATGGCCCTACAAAAGAAGTTGACAATAAGGTCTGCTAAGCAGCACACAAGATAGCAGTCAATGGGAACCTCACCCCATGTGACCCTCAACGGTCTCCACACCTAATAACCAGCTCCAGCCATCACAAGCACAGAACCTGTGGCATCATATGGACAGCCACAGGACTCAGCCATACTGGGATGTTAGCTGCTCAGACAACCTCTAAGATAACCATTAGATCAATGGGGTCCCAACTCCTAGCACCCCCACTGATCTGCAGAAGGGGCCACAGTACTCTGCGAGGCTATGGCCTCTTCAATGTATACGGCAGCGCGGCGTCGCCTCATTCACTGAAATAGGTCAGAGCTGCCGAACACCAAGTGACTAACGGATGTCACAGGCCGAGAAGGCTGTCAGGAATATGGCCGCCACTAACCTTAGGCTAGATCAATAATTATGACCCCTTTAACCTCTTCACACTCAGGACATACAGGTGTGCAGGGTTTGTATGGAGAGTGATTGTGAGCCAATCCCACTCCATACACAGCGAGTGCCGGCTGTCTGACTGCTGGCACTACAGTACCCTGGCCAAGCCCCTCACCGTCCAAGAAAAGTCTGCCTCAGGTAGTGAGCTGCATCTCAGAATGAGAGCAGCCATTTGTACCCTGAAGACCGATTTCTCCAACACTCTGGTCCTGCAGGCGCCAGACTTCACCAGGTGGTTTGTGGTACAGATGGATGCCAGCGCTTAGGGCCGTGGCGCCTTTCTCAGCCAGCTAAACGCAAGGGGAGAACACCACCCTGAGCTTTAACCTTTACCAGAGAGGTGGCATACGCCATGGAGGAGAAAGACTGCTTCGCAATTCTGTGGGCCCTAGAGAAGTTACAGCCATATTTATACGGGTGAAACTTCACCATGGTGAAGGACCACAACCGCCTCAGCTGGTGGCGGGGCAAAATGGCAGACACTTCCGATGGAGTCTAGCGCTCTAACAGAATGATTTCTCCGTTCAGCACTTAAAAAAAAAAAAAAAAGTAAGTCCAGTCAAGACGAGGCGACCGGGATGGGCTTTGGAAGTGATCTATAGCGATCGACCACCGTTGCCCATCTAAAAGGGGGAGATAGTGAGGGTTAGGCCTTAGGGTTATATTCAGCATCCAGGTTTTTGTCCGCTTTATAATCCCAATGCCCGCCTTCAATAGCTGGAATGCAGTTACTGCGGTTTATCAGCTTCCCCTGCCTGCTGATATTCCCATTTAGAGACGGCCATTGTCTCCCCTTCCCCAGACAAGAGCTCTGCTGTGAATAACCCCCTTCCTTCTCCCACTTGTATTTGTTGGGTAGTATCAGCATGAAGATACGGAGTTGTATGACCTGCATTTGTTAATGTAGTCTCAGGAAGCTCATTCATCTACGGCTGGCTTTGTCTGACTGCTGATCAGCAGTGGCCATTAACCCTTTATGTGCTGCCAATTCTGACAACAGCAATTAAATGCCCCAATTGCTATTCCAGAGTCCTGAATTTACAATGAAAAACTAAACTACAAAACACTCGTCATCACTGGGCAATAAACAAAAACAAAATTACACCAAAATTCAGTTTTTTTTTGGTTACCTCATCTCTAAAAAAGCAATCAAGAAGAAACTCCAAGACAATACAAATAGCAACTACAGGACACCCTGCAAAAACGAGCTCACACAAATGAGTCAGCGGAAAAATAATGACGGCAGCAGAAAGTAAAATCATCTTTAGGAAAAGAAATCGAAGAAACCCAACTTAAATCTGGTATCGGCTTAATCGCACCAACCCACAGAATAAGGTGTTGTCATTTTGCCACAGTGTGTACGCCATAAAAACAAGACTCAAAGATGGCGGAATTGTGCCCCCACCCCCCATGTTACTCCACTTTGAAATATTTTAAAGTTTTGCAGTATATCATATGAAACCTTAAAGAGCACCAGTGAAAAATACAACTCGTCCCGCCAAAAGTGGGAAGGAAAAGGGTTAAGACAGCGTTTCCTCCAACTCCAGTCCTGAAGGCACCCAAACATGTCCTTTTCTGGATTTCCTCAGGGTCCTTACTATAGGATATCCTGAGAACATGACTTGTTGGGGGGTCCTCAGGACTGGAGTTGGAGTATACTGGCAGCTTTCTTACTGTCCACTAGATGTCAGCACCACACAATACAGCATAAAATAAGTCAACCAAGGCCTCCCTTCACAGCCTGCAGTAAAACATGGCCACCTCCTCATCAGGACCCAAGGAGGGCACATCCCAGGACCTGGGACTAACAACGTAACCCCATGAACAGTGGAATTACAGGCCCTTGTACTTACAGTTTCTGCAGATTATCCTGTGACTCCAGAGCATCATTGATCCTCTTCAGCATCTCATAACGCTCGCGACCCTTCACCTACACAGAGGGGGGAAGCAAAGGTCAGGAATATGGTGGAGAAACGGGAACACGGATGGACATGTGGACAGCACAGTACCTTGAACATGAAGATCTCCTCCTCCTTCTTCGGAAGAGTAGAATCCGAGAGAGGAGTCATCACCGGAGCTAAAATCCAATAGATACAAGGTGTCAGCATACATGACATGTGACATCCCCCACCCCCACATTTCCCCAACTCCTCCCACCTCTCTTTACACTAGTTTTCTGCTCCTTCTTCTCCAGATTTTCTTCCTCTGTCCGGCGATCCCGTCCTGGGCAAGCACAGATCCGAACCTCGAAGCTCCGACGTCCCAGGAGTAAGCCCCTTAAAGGAATGAGAGCACATGTAGGTAAGGAGATTCCTGTTACATCATAACCAGTGAGACAAGAACACTGGAGAAGCTGAGGAGCCACCGACGCGGGGAGGGGGAGTCAGCAGAAGAGCCACAGACGCGGGGAGGGGGGAGTCAGCGCCAGCACAGGAGCCACCAACGCGAGGAGGGTGGAGTCAGCACCAGCACCAAAGTAGGGAGTATAGGAGCCACAGACACAGAGCGGGAGTCAGTGCCAGGGACAAGAAAGGGAGCAGAGGATCCACCGACACGGGAAGGGGGAGTCAGCGCTAGAGAGCAGAGGAGCCACCGCCACAAAGAGGGGGCATCAGCACCAGGAACAAGGTACGGAGCAGAGGAGCCACCGAAACAGGGAGGGTGAAGTCAGCGTCAGAACCAGAGTAAAGAACAGGAGCCACCGACATGGGGAGGGGAAGTCAGCGCCAGGGACAAGGTAGGGAGCAAAGAATCCACCGACATGGGGTGGGGGAGAGTCAGCGCCAGGGACAAGGTAGGGAGCATGTCTCACACTTACTCCTTAGACTCCAACGTGATGATGGTCATGATTGGCCGGCGGTTCATTCCACCCATGCAGGAACTGTTACACATATAGTTCAGGAGAAGAACAGTGCACTCGGAGCCCACCTGTGGACAGGAGCACATTGGGTAAGTAAAGCCCCCCAGCCAGATAAGGCCCCCGGAGGAGTATCCAATAGTTCTTACCTGCGGCACCTCATAGGGAACACAGGCGCTGTGCCGACCGTTGGCGTCCTCACTGTAATAAGCCTGAGAAGTACCCTCCACGCGAATGAGGTGATTTCTCGGAGCAAAGTCTGCCAGTAAAGAGAAGGAAGCAGATGGAAGAGCGGCACACTGTGTACGACTGCAGAGTTATCCCCCCCGTTGCTACAGGGTAGATAACAGACCATAAGCAGCCCCTACTGCAATATACCCCCAAACATCGCTTTCCTCCTCCAGTACACATCCCTCCTCCAGGATATCCCTGTACACCTCCAGTGAGGAGGAAAAAAAGTGTGTGTGTGTATGTATATAAAACAAACATACACACACAAAAGTGCTATATACCCCTCCAAGGGTCACACACCCCACCATCCTGAACGCACTCACCGTCCCCATGCTCGCTCCTCTCATGGTGAGGGCATCGTCTGACCACCTCAGCCACGTGCTCCGACTTCTTATATACAGCCACGGCACGCACAACCGCTCCGCCGGGGGGTACGCTCTGCACATGGATCATCACCGGACAGGTCTTCGCTGACTGACAGAAGAGCTTGTTGAGGTCCGGAGAATACTGGAAGGACAGGGCAGAGGGTCTTCAGTACCCCCGGGAGGAGCTCATGGCCGACTAGTCAGACATGTCCGTACTCACTGTGCAGGTCACAGACTTGGCCGTCCCATTCTGCGGGAACTCCAGCTTTAAAGCGTGCTGCCCAGGGTAATCCTCAGTGGAGGGCACAGCTGAGGTGGGCACTGGGGCAAATGTGGAGCTCACCCCCTCCTCCTGCACTGCCGTCAGCGGGTACTCAAAGTCCTGGAAGAAAGACTCCATGAGAACAAGGTGGGCAATAACAGACAATAGTGACACACCCCAGAAATACCTACCTGGGGGACACCCGAGAGGGGGAGCAGTACAGGGTCACTGCCCAGCATACCCGCCTGGATATTAGAAGCCGGCAGCCTGTAGGAACAAAGATCATGACATCAACCAACGCCTCCCCCTTTTCCCTGTGGAGGGGGGGGGGGGGGGCAATATAGGAGGGGGCCATGGGCCCATTGCCCCTTTCCCTATGGGGACAATACAGAAGGAGGGGGTGGGGGAGGTCGGTGAACAGTTTAGCTCAGCATTCCTATATAAGGAAAGTGACTGATCTCCAGGGACATACAGAAGGTTTACAGGCAGTTCGGATAGCAGTGCGCCACGTCTGTCCACTGGTCATGTCTGGTATCACAGATTAGGCAAAACCTGCAGACATGAGATTCCTCCAGACCCGAACATGTAGTGACACTTACAGACTCCAGAGGTCCTCAAAGGTTTCCTGACTCAGAGGAGGCTCCATAGCACCATCACTAGGTAGGTCCATGTTACTGCAGAGAGAAGAGAGGACATTATACTGTAAGACATGAGGCAGGATGCATAGCGCCACCTAGAGACAACCCGCACAACGACAGGAAGAATGTATGCAATATAGGGGGGGTGCTGTTTGGAGAGCACCGCCGTTCCAGAATATACAGGGTTAATGAGAATGAAGGGGCAGATTTGGGGATTTAGTTACAAACTACAAGAGGAACACAATTCTCACCCCCAACAGATTGGCACGTTCCATATTCTGCCACATTGCAGCGCTGGGTCTTGTGGTTTACAGGAAAATGGCGACACCGCAGGAGAAAGTGTGAATCCATTACTCAAGTGCGACGTAAATTCTGGCGGTGATTCCAAGAAACAGCCGCCTTGTCAAGAGCCACAGAAAATAGGTTGAACTTTGTTGCATCTGCGAAACGAACAGCGCTGGTCACCCACGAATGTCTCATATAAAAGACACCCAGCGCCATTCTGTGGCAGAAGGTGGAAGTGACTGGTCTGTCATAGAATGGTAGGGTTGGAAGGGACCTCCAGGGTCATCAGGTCCAACCCCCTGCTTAATGCAGGATTCACTAAATCATCCCAGACAGATTTTTCCAGCCTCTGAACACTTCCACTGAAGGAGAACTCCCCACCTCCTGTGGCAACCTGTTCCACTCATTGATCCCCTCACTGTCTAATATCTAATCTGTGTCTCCTCCCTTTCAGTTTCATCCCATTGCTTCTAGTCTTTCCTTGTACAGATGAGAATAGGGCTGATCCCTCTGTACTGTGACAGCCCTTCAGATATTTGTAGACAGCTATTAAGTCTCCTCTCAGCCTTCTCTTCTGCTAAACATTCCCAGATCCTTTAACCGTTCCTGATAGGACATGATGTGTAGACCGCTCAACATCTTGGTAACTCTTCTCTGAACTTGCTCTAGTTTCTCAATGTGGTTTGTAAATTGGAGTGCCCAGAACTGGACACCGTATTCCAGATGAAGTCTGACTAAGAAAGAGTAGAGGAGGATAATGACCTCATGTGATTTAGAATCTATGCTCCTCATCCCAGAATTGTGTTTGCCTTTTTGGCTGCTGCATCACACTGTTGACTCATGTTCAGTCTATGATCTATTAGTATACCCAAGTCTTTTTCACATGTGCTGCTGCTTAGCCCAATTCCTCTTGCCCAAATGTCAGACTTTGCATTTATTCTCCTTAAATACCATTCTGTTAATCACCGCCAACTGTTCAAGCTTTTGTAGATCTTTTTGAATACTCTCCCTCTCTTCCCTAGTGTTAGCTATCCCTCCTAACTTTGCGTCATCAGCAAATATGATCAGTTTCCCATCAATTTCCTCCTCCAGATCATTTATAACAATGTTGACCAACACTGGGCCTAGGACAGAGCCTTGTGGTCCCACTTGATACATTCTTCCATCCTAACAGTTGCCTTGTCAATCCCAGATTTGGTCATTTTTTCAATAAGTATGGTATGAGATACTTTGTCAAATGCTTTACTAGGGTCAAGATATACTATATCCACCGCATTTCCCTGATCAGCCCAGTCAGTGATTCTGTCATAGAAGGAAATTATATTTGTCTGGCATGACTTGTTTGTTACAAACCCATGCTGCTCTGGTTAATTACTCCATTCTCATCCAAGTACTTGCATACATGCTGCTTAATAATTTGTTCAAAGATCTTTTCCTGTATAGGGGTCAGGCTCACAGGCCTGTAGTTTCCTGGATCCACCTTCTTCCCTCTTTTGAAGATAGGGACAACATTTGCCCTTCTCCAATCTTCTGAGATGTCTCCTGTTCTTTAGGAATTTTCAAGGATTATGGTGAGTGGTTCAGCAATTACCTCCGCTGTTTCCTTTAGTATCCTAGGATGTCATTCAACTGGACCTTAAGACTTGAATTAATGTAAATTAGCTAAGTGTTCCCTCACCACCTCTCAGCTTATATATAGCCTACATTCATTTATTTCACCAATAGAACACGGAAGATCAGTTGATGGTTCATCTTTCTGAGAGAAAACAGATACAAACCTTGGACCTTCCTCTTGTCAGTGATGTGAGGATTGCGGACTGCAGTTTGTTGGTAATTAAACCCCCAAATCTGCTGCTGAATATGTTAGAGGATGATTAGACTGTATAAACTAACGATATATAGTCCAGTGATCACTAGAGTGCCGTATATCGCGGGTGTGTACAGTCCAGTGATCATTAGAGTGCCGTATATCGCGGGTGTGTACAGTCCAGTGATCACTAGAGTGCCGTATATCGCGGGTGTGTACAGTCCAGTGATCACTAGAGTGCCGTATATCGCGGGTGTGTACAGTCCAGTGATCACTAGAGTGCCGTATATCGCGGGTGTGTACAGTCCAGTGATCACTAGAGTGCCGTATATCGCGGGTGTGTACAGTCCAGTGATCATTGTAGTGCCGTATATCGCGGGTGTGTACAGTCCAGTGATCATTGTAGTGCTGTATATCGCGGGTGTGTACAGTCCAGTGATCATTGTAGTGCTGTATATCGCGGGTGTGTACAGTCCAGTGATCATTGTAGTGCTGTATATCGCGGGTGTGTACAGTCCAGTGATCATTGTAGTGCCGTATATCGCGGGTGTGTACAGTCCAGTGATCATTGTAGTGCCGTATATCGCAGGTGTGTACAGTCCAGTGATCATTGTAGTGCCGTATATCGCGGGTGTGTACAGTCCAGTGATCATTGTAGTGCCGTATATCGCAGGTGTGTACAGTCCAGTGATCATTGTAGTGCCGTATATCGCGGGTGTGTATAGTCCAGTGATCACTAGAGTGCCGTATATCGCGGGTGTGTACAGTCCAGTGATCATTAGAGTGCCGTATATCGCGGGTGTGTACAGTCCAGTGATCATTAGAGTGCCGTATATCGCAGGTGTGTACAGTCCACTGATCACTAGAGTGTGATCTAGTCAATCTTCACAATAATAATAAATCTTTATTTGTATAGCACCAAAATATTCCACAGCACTTACAAAGACAGGGGGAATACAGAAGTTACAGAACCACGGTTACATAGTATTTAGTTGAAGGAAACCGTAGGAGTGAGGGTCCTGCTCCAACGAGCTTACATACTACAAATAATGGGGTGATACAGAAGGTCAAGGGGCTGGAGATGTGTAGGTATAGGGGGGTGGAGAGTGAGGGATGCTATACACAAACAATGGTCAGACATTTAGCCGTGTGACGGCAAGAACAGTGTGACTGCAAGTGGCAGCTGACGGTGGCTAGCAGGGATTGCAGTCAGTGCGTCAGGGAGCATGTTATCATGCGGCATACAGAGGGGTTTAGTTTAGGAGATATGGTATGCTTCCCTGAAGAGGTATGATTTTAGACCACGCCTGAAGTTTTGAGAGTCCTGGATAGCCTTTGGTAGTGCGTTCTAGAGGATTGGTGCAGCTCTGGAGAAGTCTTGGAGGTGGGAACGAGAGGTTCGAATTCAAGGGGCACTCAGTCTGATTTTGTTAACAGAGCAGAGGACGTGGGCTGGGTGATGGATTGAGATGAGGGAGGCGATGTAAGGTAAAGCAGCACTGTGGAGAGCTTTATGGATGAAGGTACTGAGTTTAAAATTGAATTCTGTATTTAACGGGCAGCCAGTGCAGTGACCGGCACAGGGCAGAGGCGGCCGAGTAGCGGCTGGACAGGAAGATGAGCCTGGCTGCTACATTCAGAATGGACTGGAAGGGATAGAGTCTGGAGCAGGGGAGGCCGATCAGCAAGTAAATTGTAGATCCCCATTAGGATTAGCCCTATGCTTGAAAATGCTGTCTGGTGTGCTACTTGTGCAATCAGCCGATTGAGGGCGCTCACTGTTGCACAAGATGCGTGCTCGTCGCACATTTGGAAGCCCAAATCCTGGATTTAAATGAGTGACTGGCAACACTGAGATCCATTGACAACATGGAAAGGAGTTTGCTGCTCACTGAGCACTCACTGGGGTAGAGGCGGATGGTAGTACGGAAGAGCAGGGGGGAGCAGGCAGCTAGGTGGGTGACAGATAGAAGGGGTAAAGGGAAGAGAACCAGGGAGGCTAGTCCTGAACTGGCACAACCCAACAAGTCTGCTCTGTAATGGCATTCCCCTCATTTGCCAACTTTACAAGCACCACTGGGGGAAGCGCAGGGCAGGCTAGACAAGACCTAGTGGTGGGGGACTCAATTATTAGGGGAACAGAGGGCAATCTGCCATAAAGACCGGGATCGTCGAACGGTGTGTTGTCTTCCTGGCACTCGAGTTCGACACATCGCGGATCGGATTGACAGATTACTGGGAGAGGCTGGTGAGGATCCAGCGGTCATGGTGCACATTGGCAATAATGAACAAATTAGAGGTCAATGGAGGACCCTCAAAAACGATTTTAGGGACCTAGGATCCAAGCTTAGGGCGAGGACCTCCAAGGTGCTTTCTCAGAAATACTACCTGCACCACAAGCCACACTAGAAAGGCAGCAGGATCTTAGGGAGGTAAACAAGTGGCTCCAGAGTTGGTGCAAGAAGGAAGGGGGTTCAGGTTCAAACTAGGGGTTCAGGTTCATGTTTAAACTAGGGACTGTGGGGGAGGGCAAAAAGAGAAGCAGGGGGTGGGGGAGTAGACAGTGTAGATAGCGACCTGGGTCCAAGTAATGGGAATGGGGGTCGAGCAGGGGGTGAGGTTAGTACAGTTAGAACTGATAGTACCATTAGCACAACCATATAAATTGTATGGCTACGAATGCA
This sequence comes from Eleutherodactylus coqui, assembly GCF_035609145.1. Classification (NCBI taxonomy): domain Eukaryota; kingdom Metazoa; phylum Chordata; class Amphibia; order Anura; family Eleutherodactylidae; genus Eleutherodactylus; species Eleutherodactylus coqui. Next base: position 24,386 of record NC_089837.1, read on the forward strand.
AGAACTCTAAGACTGATTGGTAAAGTGGGTGAGCTTGAAGCGAGAATGACTGATGAAAACTATGCTATAGTCGGAATAACGGAAACATGGCTTGATGACAAGTGCGATTGGACGGCAAATTTACAGGGTTAGGCCGGCTTCACACGAGCGTGACGGGCTCCGCCGCGTAATATTCCGCAGTGAAGCCCGTCACGGCGCCCCCCAGAGACCCCATACTTACCAGCGGAAGATAGCGTCACGCGACGCGCGCCGGCCGCGCGGCGGTAGGCGGGGAAGCGTTTTTTCACGCTATCTTCCGCTGGTTGCAGCGGGAGATAGCATGAACGGACGGCTTCCATTGACTGCAATGGAAGCCGTCAGCGCGTACACCCGCGGCAAATAGAACATGCTGCGGGTGAGGACGGGAGATTTCACGGTGCGAAATTCCACGGTGGAATTCCGCACCGTGAGCATTGTGCTATTAGGTTCAATAGAACCTAATAGCAGGGGGCAACGCAGCGGATTTTTGCCGCGGATTTACGCAGCATAAATCCGTTCGTGGGAAGGAGGCCTTACAATCTCTTCAGAAGAGACCATGGGGAACAGAAAGGGGGAGGGGTTTGTCTGTACGTTAAACCGTACTTAATGCCGAGGCTACGGGAGGATATAGGGGTAGGAGATGAACAGGTGGAATCTATGTGGGTAGAAATACAGGGAGAAAAAATAAAATCCTGATTACCACAATATAATTAACTGCCACCTATCATTCAATGAGAAGCCTCATCAGGGAGCGGCAGAAAAAACTCTGTACAAATCCATTAGGGGACAATACAAGGATTTCTCCCATGATCTATTTATACCCTGCGGAATAAGTTGGCGCTATACAAATATAGATTATTATTATATTATTACCCAGGACTGCGACGGTAACAAGAGGGCATCCGCTACGTCTAGAGGAAAAAAAGCAGGTTTCATCACCAACACAGAAGGGGGTTCTTTACTGTACGAGCAGTGAGACTGGAAAGCTCTGCCAGAGGACATGGTAAAGGCAAAATCCATAAAGGGATTCAAGAGGGACTAGATGTCTTTCAAGACCAGTGTTCCCCAACTCCAGTCCTCAGGGACCACCAACAGGTCATGTTTTCAGGATTCCCTCAGTGTTACACAGGTGATGTAATTATTGTTGGTGCCTCAGACATTGCCAGCAGTGTTCTTTCCATAGGAGATCCTGAAAACATGACCTGTTTGTGGTCCCTGAGGACTGGAGTTGGGAACACTGTTCCAGAGCACTGTGATATTACGGGATATAGACATTAGGTGACCAGCGGGGTTGGTGATCCGGGTCTTGGAGTCCGGGAGGAACTATCAGAGGTTGGTCCAGGGATTATTCTGACTGCCACTATGGAGTCAGGAAGGAATGGGCTAATTGGCTTCTGCCTCATTGGGATTTTTTGCCTTCCTCTGGATCAACAAGGAAGGTGGGGTTGGTTGAAACAGATTGAACTAGATGGACACCGTCTTCATTCAGCACAACATGCTATGTTACAGACATCAACTAATGTTTGTGATAGATCACACACTCACCAGCCCTATATACGTACAACCCAGTTATCTCCCAGCTCTGTGTCTGTTTTATGTGACGTACATGCAGAGCCTGACAGCACCTGTGATGTCAATTGCCGGCTCTTAGCTCCGCCAACTGATCACATGACAGTGACATCACATGTCCTTTATCCTTGTGCACTGAATGAGGGATTAGGGGCAGACTACATCCCCCACAAATCCCTGTGGCCTCAGTTGCTATGGATACAGCAGTACTCAGTCTGGAAGTTTGTACCTGGTTGTGAGACTGCCGCACACCTGTGTGGAGACTCCAATAAATGACACCTCACAAATGTCCACATACATATATTGACCAACACTAAAGCATAGTCTTTCACGTCTCCTGAACGTGATATTAGGTCATTTTAAGAGCTAATGCCGCCAACACCAGTCCAGCCTTCACCTAATCATCAATCGTTTAGTAAAAGCTGAGAGAAGACTTAAAGGGGTTGTCCCGCGAAAGCAAGTGGGGGTATACACTTCTGCATGGCCATATTAATGCACTTTGTAATGTACATCGTGCATTAAATATGAGCCATACAGAAGTTTTTCACTTACCTGCTCCGTTGCTAGCGTCCTCGTCTCCATGGAGCCGTCTAATTTTCAGCGTCTAATCGCCAAATTAGACGCGCTTGCGCAGTCCGGGTCTTCTTTTCTCAATGGGGCTCCGTGTAGCTCCGCCCCGTCACGTGTGCCGATTCCAGCCAATCAGAAGGCTGGAATCTACAATGGACCGCACAGAAGCCCTGCGGTCCACCAAGGGAGAAGATCCCGGCGGCCATCTTCAGCAGGTAAGTAAGAAGTCAAAAAAAAAAAACCCGTTTCGGCGCGGGACAACCCCTTTAATAGTCTACAAATATCTGAAGGGCTGTCACAGTACAGAGGGATCAGCCCTATTCTCATCTGCACAAGGGAAGACTAGAAGCAATGGGATGAAACTGAAAGGGAGGAGACACAGATTAGATATTACACAGTGAGGGGGATCAAAGAGTGGAACAGGTATACATATATACACACACACACACACACACACACACACACACACGTTATCAATCACTGGTTATCTCACACACACACACGTCATCACTAACTGGTCCTCCTATGTATACAGTATATATATATATATATATATACACATACACACACACATATACACACTGTATACATAGGAGGACCAGTTAGTGATGACGTGTGTGTGTGTATATGTGTGTGATAACCGGTGATTGATAACGTGTGTGTGTGTGTGTGTATATATATATATATATTTTTATTACTGTATACAGCTAGTAGATAACCAGACATATATGTCCCCCAGTTATCTCCTAGCTGTATACAGTATATACACGCACGGGTTATCCCTCATCGGTCCTAGCTGTGTGTGTGTGTGTGTATATATATATATATATATATATATATATATATATATATATATATATACACATACATACACACACACACGTTATCTCCTACCTGTATACATATATACATGGAGGTTATCACTCACAGGGCCTACTATGTATACAGTAATACACACCCTGGTTATCTCCTAGCTGTATACAGTAATACACAGCGGTTATCACTCACCGGTCCTCCTATGTATACAGTATATATATTTCCGCCCCGGTTCTCTCTCGGCTGTTGCGCTTTATCGCTCCCTCCGTCCTCGTGTTGGGAATTCCCCGGCTCCCATCATGCACCGCACTGTTATTTCTTCCGGATCGGCTCCTGATTGGCGGGGTGTGTGGGCGTGTTCACTATGTTAATCATTTTAATGTACACGCCCCTTTCCGGCTTATCTCACCTCCCGCCTCCTCATTGGTCTGATGGATTTCCGGCGCCAGGTCATGAATAGAGCTCATGTAGTGCGATACTCTGCAGCAGTGGGGAGGAGGGTACAAGTGGTGTCATTCTATTAGAGGCCAGGGCAAAACTCTTCAGAGAGGAGATACGGGCAGGGTTAATGCTCCACAGTGATGAGGTGGAGGCTGGGGTGATGCTCTGCAGTAATGAGGTGGGTCGATGCTTAGCAGTTATGAGCTTTGTCAGGGGCGATGCTCTGCGGTATTAGGGTGGGTGCAGGGGCGATGCTCTGCAGTTATAAGGAGGAGGGGTGATGCTCTGCACTGATGACGTAGGGCAATACTCTGCAAAGAGGACGGTGGGGTGAGTCGATACTCTGCAGTCATGAGGGGAGGGCAGGGGTGATACTCCGTAGAGAGGGATTTGGTGCAGGGGCGATACTCTGCAGTGATGCAGTAGGGAAATACTCGGCTGTGGTGAGGTTGGGCAAGGGTGATACTCTGCAAAGAGGAGGTGAGGATAGGGGCGATAGTTAGCAGTGAAGGTGGTGCGATGCTCTGCAGAGGAGGTGGAGGCAGGGGCGATACTCTAAGAGGAAGTGAGAGCAGCGAGGATACTCTGCAGTAATAACGTGGGGCAGGAGCGATACTCTGCAAAGAGGAGGTGGGCAGGGTCGTTGCTCTGCAGTGATGGGGGGGTGATACTCTGAAAAGAGGAGGTGGGGGCAGGGGCAATGCTTTGCAACAATAAGGTGGGGTGATGCTCTGCAGTAATTAGATGCGGCGATGCTCTTCAGAAAGAGTTGGCACAGTGGCAATACTCTGCAGTGATGAGGTGGGGTAGGCTCGATACTCTGCAGTGAGTTGAGGTGGAGCGATGCTCTGTGGGGATGAGGTTAGAGCAGGGCCATACTCTGCAGTGAGTTGGGGCGGAGCGATGCTCTGCAGTGACAGGGTCTCAGTGGTATATAGGGGGGTCGGTGTATAATTGCGTTATCACTAGAGATGCGTGAGCATACTCATTAAGGGGCAATACTTGAGCGAGTACCGTCCTTTTTGGGGGTGGGGGGGAGCTCTCTCTTCCCATCCCCCCTCCGCTCCCCCCTGCTCACTCCCACCGGCACTCGAAAAGGAGGATACTCGCTCGAGTATTGTCCCTGAAGGCGTATGCTCGCTCATCTCTAGTTATCACGATATTTCAGAGCGCCGCTACAAGTACAGACTAAGCGGTAGACCTGGACCTCGAGGCTTACACTCCAGCTTCTCAGGGTCTGGGTCCCCGCTGTAGCCGCGTGTGGATAGCCAGACCTGCAGTCGGTATTGCAATGCGGATCACATGAGCTACCCCCAGGAAATGTCATCTGCGTTGCTGTGCCGCCCGCAGGTCCTGAATGCTGATTTCCTTAGTACAGGCGGCCGGGACCAATGGGGGCGCTATTACTGGTGGGTTATAATGGGGGCACTATTACTGGTCTCATCCACAGGGTGGGGAAAACCTGCACCAGAGCCGTGTGGATATTGGCATGTAATGCCGCAGCGTAGTCCTTTTACATACATGTTTATCCAGCAAGCCTCCCCTTTTTTTTTTTTTTTTTTTAAACGGCCCTGTCCTTTTTATAATGACGGAGGTAAAAATCATCTGTTTTGATAAGTCACGCCCCTAACCCCTCCCCTGACCACACCCTCTGGGGCTCCGCGAGAAACTTTTGCTACAAAAAAGGCTCCATGACTGAAAAAGTTTGGAAACCATTGCTCTACAGGGCAGGGGACTGTAGTGGGGGCTGCCGGCGGTCAGAGGGGCTTCTAAAGATGTGTATGATATAATAAATGATGACCCCCACGGCGAGGTGGCAGAGCTGAACCCCTAATGAGGGAGATACCAATATGGCCCCATCTGGTGTACACGCATCACAGCACTTAAAGGGGTCTTCTGTCTGCTTACATGCCTGGATGGGAAAACCCAGCCCTCGAGGGCCGAGGGAGCATCTGAGCGTTCCTGCGCTGTTTGCGTGGCCCCCATTCACTGCAATAAGAGCTACGGAAACTGCGCATGGCTGAAACGCTCAGTAGAGAAGGCAGTCAGCTGGTAGATGGGGTGGTAGGTGAATGGAGGGCGGGTTCGGACCATTGGATGAGGCGGCAGGTGGGTTTGGGTCAGTTGATGCAGAGGGCCGTGGGTTTGAGTCACTAGATGTGGCGGGTGGGTAAATGGGGCTGTCAGTGGGTGAGTTTGGGTTAGTAGAGGAGGTGGTTAGTGGGTTTAGGTCAGTAGATAAAGCAGTCAGTGGTTTGGGTGGTTAGATGGGGCAGTCAGTGGGTTTGGACCATTAGATGGCGCGGTGTGTGGGTTTGGGTCAACTGATGAGGTGACCGGTGGGTTTGGGTCAACTGATGAGGTGACCGGTGGGTTTGGGTCAACTGATGAGGTGACCGGTGGGTTTGGGTCAACTGATGAGGTGACCGGTGGGTTTGGGTCAGCTGATGAGGTGACCGGTGGGTTTGGGTCAGCTGATGAGGTGACCGGTGGGTTTGGGTCAGCTGATGAGGTGACCGGTGGGTTTGGGTCAGCTGATGAGGTGACCGGTGGGTTTGGGTCAGCTGATGAGGTGACCGGTGGGTTTGGGTCAGCTGAAGAGGTGACCGGTGGGTTTGGGTCAGCTGAAGAGGTGACCGGTGGGTTTGGGTCAGCTGACGAGGTGACCGGTGGGTTTGGGTCAGCTGACGAGGTGACCGGTGGGTTTGGGTCAGCTGACGAGGTGACCGGTGGGTTTGGGTCAGCTGACGAGGTGACCGGTGGGTTTGGGTCAGCTGACGAGGTGACCGGTGGGTTTGGGTCAGCTGACGAGGTGACCGGTGGGTTTGGGTCAGCTGACGAGGTGACCGGTGGGTTTGGGTCAGCTGATGAGGTGACCGGTGGCTTTGGGTCAGCAGATGGGTTGGTTGGTCGGTAGGTTTGGGTCACTAGATGTGGCGGGTGGGTGGATGGGGCGGTCAGTGGGTTTGGACCATTAGATGTGGCGGTGGGTGGGTTTGGGTCAACTGATGAGGTGACCGGTGGGTTTAGGTCAGTTGAGATGGGTTGGTTGGTCGGTGGGTTTGGGTCACTAGATGTGGCGGGTGGGTAGATAGAGCTGTCAGTGGGTTTGGGTGAGTAGATGGAGCAGTGGCTGGGTTTGGGTTAGTAGAGGGGGTGGTTAGTGGGTTTAGGTCAGTAGATAAAGCAGTCAGTGGTTTGGGTGGGTAGATGGGACGGTCAGTGGGTTTGGACCATTAGATGGGGTGGGTTTGGGTCAACTGATGAGGTGACCGGTGAGTTTGGGTCAGTAGATGGGTTGGTTGGACGGTGGGTTTGGGTCACTAAATGTGGCGGGTAGGTAGATAGGGCTTAGGTCAGTTGAAGAGGAAGTGTTTAATGGATTTGGGTGAGTAGATGGTGTGGAGGGCGGGTTCGGACCATTAGATGAGGCAGCAGCTAGATTTTGATCATAGATTGCTTGGTTGGTGGCTTTGGGTCACTAGACGTGTCAGGTGGGTAGATGGGGCCGTCAGTGGGTGAGTTGATGGTGCGGAGGGCAGGTTAGATGAGGTGACCGGTGGGTTTGGGTCAGCTGATGAGGAGCCCCAAAGCGGGGCAGAGGGTGTGGTCAGGGGAGGGGTTATGGGCGTGGCTTATCAAAACATGATTTTTACCTCCGTTATAATAAAAAGGACAGGACTGTTTAAAAAAAACACAGGGAGGAGCGCTGGATGCGCTATTGATATACATTATATTTAAAACTGCCATGCTGCAGAATGAAATCCCGCACCACATGCCAATATGCCGGCAGGCTCCTCTCGCAGGTCCTGGCAGTCAGTGAGCAGAGAGTGAGGACGGCGAATCCACATCGGCAGTGACAGCTGCAGCAGGTAGAGGAGGCAGGGGAGCAGTAGCAGATAGTGGCCTTGCTCCCCTTACTGTGACTGTCTCCCCTGTAGTTGCTCCACTGCCGCCGGCTCTCCTCTCGCACCACTGATGCCCTTTCCAGCCCTGCTGTCAGTCTCTCATGCACAGGTGGTGGCTGAGCAGGGATCGCACCGCAGGGAGGCTTCTGTGAAGCGGAGTAGCTGAGCTCTGCTGCATCAGCGCTCCCCTGTCATAGCAGTGTCTGTAGTGATTTTTTTCCTGCCCTCTAGGGTTAGGGTTCCTTTTCCAGTTAGGCTTACATTATTAGGGTTCAATAAAAGCATGTACAGTTAATAACTTAATGCTAACTGGAAATGCTAAGCCTCAGTATTATTACCCCCACAGTAGGTAGCTCCAGCAATATTAACCCCACAGTAGCTCCAGTAATATTAACTCCCCAGTAGCCCCAGTAATATTAACTCCCCAGTAGCTCCAGTAATATTAACTCCACAGTAGCTCCAGTAATATTAACTCCACAGTAGCTCCAGCAATATTAACCCCACAGTAGCTCCAGCAATATTAACCCCACAGTAGCTCCAGCAATATTAACCCCACAGTAGCTCCAGCAATATTAACCCCACAGTAGCTCCAGCAATATTAACCCCACAGTAGCTCCAGCAATATTAACCCCACAGTAGCTCCAGCAATATTAACCCCACAGTAGCTCCAGCAATATTAACCCCACAGTAGCTCCAGCAATATTAACCCCACAGTAGCTCCAGCAATATTAACCCCACAGTAGCTCCAGCAATATTAACCCCACAGTAGCTCCAGCAATATTAACCCCACGGTAGCTCCAGCAATATTAACTCCACGGTAGCTCCAGTAATATTAACTCCACGGTAGCTCCAGTAATATTAACTCCACGGTAGCTCCAGTAATATTAACTCCACGGTAGCTCCAGTAATATTAACTCCACGGTAGCTCCAGCAATATTAACCCCACAGTAGCTCCAGTAATATTAACCCCACAGTAGCTCCAGTAATATTAACTCCCCAGTAGCCCCAGTAATATTAACTCCCCAGTAGCTCCAGTAATATTAACTCCACAGTAGCTCCAGTAATATTAACTCCACAGTAGCTCCAGCAATATTAACCCCACAGTAGCTCCAGCAATATTAACCCCACAGTAGCTCCAGCAATATTAACCCCACAGTAGCTCCAGCAATATTAACCCCACAGTAGCTCCAGCAATATTAACCCCACAGTAGCTCCAGCAATATTAACCCCACAGTAGCTCCAGCAATATTAACCCCACAGTAGCTCCAGCAATATTAACCCCACAGTAGCTCCAGCAATATTAACCCCACGGTAGCTCCAGTAATATTAACTCCACGGTAGCTCCAGTAATATTAACTCCACGGTAGCTCCAGTAATATTAACTCCACGGTAGCTCCAGCAATATTAACCCCACGGTAGCTCCAGTAATATTAACCCCACAGTAGCTCCAGTAATATTAACTCCCCAGGAGCCCCAGTAATATTAACTCTCAGTAGCTCCAGTAATATTAACTCCACAGTAGCTCCAGTAATATTAACTCCACAGTAGCTCCAGCAATATTAACCCCACAGTAGCTCCAGCAATATTAACCCCACAGTAGCTCCAGCAATATTAACCCCACAGTAGCTCCAGCAATATTAACCCCACAGTAGCTCCAGCAATATTAACCCCACAGTAGCTCCAGCAATATTAACCCCACAGTAGCTCCAGCAATATTAACCCCACAGTAGCTCCAGCAATATTAACCCCACAGTAGCTCCGGCAATATTAACCCCACGGTAGCCCCGGTAATATTAACTCCACGGTAGCCCCGGTAATATTAACTCCACGGTAGCCCCGGTAATATTAACTCCACGGTAGCCCCGGTAATATTAACTCCACGGTAGCCCCGGTAATATTAACTCCACGGTAGCCCCGGTAATATTAACTCCACGGTAGCCCCGGTAATATTAACCCCACGGTAGCTCCGGTAATATTAACCCCACGGTAGCCCCGGTAATATTAACCCCACGGTAGCCCCGGTAATATTAACCCCACGGTAGCCCCGGTAATATTAACCCCACGGTAGCCCCGGTAATATTAACCCCACGGTAGCCTCGGTAATATTAACCCCACGGTAGCCCCGGTAATATTAACCCCACGGTAGCCCCGGTAATATTAACCCCACGGTAGCTCCGGTAATATTAACCCCACGGTAGCCCCGGTAATATTAACCCCACGGTAGCCCCGGTAATTTTAACCCCACGGTAGCCCCGGTAATATTAACCCCACGGTAGCCCCGGTAATATTAACCCCACAGTAGCCCCGGTAATATTAACCCCACAGTAGCCCCGGTAATATTAACCCCACAGTAGCCCCGGTAATATTAACCCCACAGTAGCCCCGGTAATATTAACCCCACAGTAGCCCCGGTAATATTAACCCCACAGTAGCCCCGGTAATATTAACCCCACAGTAGCCCCGGTAATATTAACCCCACAGTAGCCCCGGTAATATTAACCCCACAGTAGCCCCGGTAATATTAACCCCACAGTAGCCCCGGTAATATTAACCCCACAGTAGCCCCGGTAATATTAACCCCACAGTAGCCCCGGTAATATTAACCCCACAGTAGCCCCGGTAATATTAACCCCACAGTAGCCCCGGTAATATTAACCCCACAGTAGCCCCGGTAATATTAACCCCACAGTACCCCCGGTAATATTAACCCCACAGTAGCCCCGGTAATATTAACTCCACAGTAGCCCCGGTAATATTAACTCCACAGTAGCCCCGGTAATATTAACTCCACAGTAGCCCCGGTAATATTAAAGGGGTTGTCCCGCGCCGAAACAGGTTTTTTTTTTTCAATAGCCCCCCCGTTCGGCGCGACACAAACCCGATGCAGGGGTTAAAAAAGAAAACCGGATAGTGCTTACCTGAATCCCCGCGCTCCGGTGACTTCTTACTTACCTGGTGAAGATGGCCGCCGGGATCTTCTCCCTCGGTGGACCGCAGGGCTTCTGTGCGGTCCATTGCCGATTCCAGCCTCCTGATTGGCTGGAATCGGCACGTGACGGGGCGGAGCTACAAGGAGCCGCTCTCCGGCACGAGCGGCCCCATTCAGAAAAGAAGAAGACCGGACTGCGCAAGCGCGTCTAATCCGGCGATTAGACGCTGAAAATTAGACGACACCATGGAGACGAGGACGCTAGCAACGGAACAGGTAAGTGAATAACTTCTGTATGGCTCATATTTAATGCACGATGTATATTACAAAGTGCATTAATATGGCCATACAGAAGTGTATACCCCCACTTTGTTTCGCGGGACAACCCCTTTAACTCCACAGCAGCTCCAGTAATATTAACCCCACAGTAGCTCCAGTAATATTAACCCCACAGTAGCTCCAGTAATATTAACCCCACAGTAGCTCCAGTAATATTAACCCCACAGTAGCTCCAGTAATATTAACCCCACAGTAGCTCCAGTAATATTAACCCCACAGTAGCTCCAGTAATATTAACCCCACAGTAGCTCCAGCAATATTAACCCCACAGTAGCTCCAGCAATATTAACCCCACAGTAGCCCCAATAATTTTAACCCTACAGTAGGTAGCTCCAGTAATATTAACCCCACAGTAGCCGCAGTACTATTAACCCCACAGTAGCCCCAGTAATATTAACCCCACAGTAGCCCCAGTAATATTAACCCCACAGTAGCCCCAGTAATATTAACCCCACAGGAGCTCCAGTAATATTAACCCCACAGGAGCTCCAGTAATATTAACCCCACAGGAGCTCCAGTAATATTAACCCCACAGGAGCTCCAGTAATATTAACCCCACAGTAGCCCCAGTAATATTAACCCCACAGGAGCTCTAGTAATATTAACCCCACAGTAGGTAGCTCCAATAATATTAACCCAACAGGAGCCTCAGTATTATTAACCCTCAGAGTAGGTAGCCCCAGCAATATTAACCCCACAGTAGCCCCAGCAATATTAACCCCACAGTAGCCCCAGCAATATTAACCCCACAGTAGCCCCAGCAATATTAACCCCACAGTAGCCCCAGCAATATTAACCCCACAGTAGCCCCAGCAATATTAACCCCACAGTAGCCCCAGCAATATTAACCCCACAGTAGCCCCAGCAATATTAACCCCACAGTAGCCCCAGTAATATTAACCCCACAGTAGCTCTAGTAATATTAACCCCACAGTAGGTAGCTCCAATAATATTAACCCAACAGGAGCCTAAGTATTATTAAAGGAGATGTCCCGAGGCAGCAAGTGGGGTTATACACTTCTGTATGGCCATAATAATGCACTTTGTAATATACATTGTGCATTAATTATGAGCCATACAGAAGTTATAAAAAGTTTTTTACTTACCTGCTCCGTTGCTAGCGTCCTGGTCTCCATGGTGCCGACTAATTTTTGGCCTCCGATGGCCAAATTAGCCGCGCTTGCGCAGTCCGGGTCTTCTGCTGTTCTCTATGGGGCTCCGTGTAGCTCCGTGTAGCTCCGCCCCGTCACGTGCCGATTCCAGCCAATCAGGAGGCTGGAATCGGCAGTGGACCGCACAGAAGAGCTGCGGTCCACGAAGATAGAGGATCCCGGCGGCCATCTTCAGCGGTAAGTATTGAAGTCACCGGACCGCCGGGATTCAGGTAAGCGCTGTGCGGGTGGTTTTTTTAACCCCTGCATCGGGGTTGTCTCGCGCCGAACGGGGGGGGGGGTTTAAAAAAAAAAAAACCCGTTTCGGCGCGGGACATCTCCTTTAACCCCCACAGTAGGTAGCTCCAGCAATATTAACCCCACAGTAGCTCAAGCAATATTAACCCCACAGTAGCCCCAATAATTTTAACCCCACAGTAGCCCCAGTAATATTAACCCCACAGTAGCTCCAGCAATATAAATCTCACAGTAGGTAGCCCCAGTAATATTAACCCCACAATAGCTCCAGTAATATTAACCCCACAGTTGCGTAACCAGACCGAACAGCAGGACTCCGAACCGGACAGACATAAACCAACAGCTGATAAACACTCAAAACACACAGCTAGCATACCCACATGTATAAACAGATGGAATAGATACAATACAAGGTACTAGTTCCTATTTTCGCCTAGATACGTGAGCCTGCGAGCCCACTTCACAGGTACCTGTGTCACGTGTCCCTTCACTAACAAGACAACTAACCCCAGGAAACCTACCTGCAATACAGGGCGATCGTCCCAATAAGGACGACCCCATGCTGGAACCTAGGGATCTACCTCATTCTAGATGATAAAGGACCCACAGCAAAACACAGTTCACACTACACTTATGGAAAGCTGCACAGACAGCTCATGTCCAGCCACATGCACAGACATGCAGGAACACGCCTCTGCTCCCTCTGAACAAACTGAGAAAAGGCTAGCAGCCTCCAACAGAGGAGCTAGTATATATGAGCAACAGATGTGGATTGGCTGGTTGGAGCATTCCACACCCAGCCAGCTCAATAAACCCCCACTTGTGAGGCTTAGTTGCTGAAAACCCATGTAATACAAAAGATCCCAGCAGCAAACCCTAACAAGTTTTTAGTGGGTTTGGCTCTTTAGACGGGGCGATGGTGGGTGGGTTTGTACCATTAGGTGTGGTGGGTGGGTTTGGCTAAGTAGGTTGGGTGGGGTCGTGAGTAGGTTTCAGTGAGTATATGGGGTGTGTAATGACTGGATGTGGAACCACTGTGTCAACCTAACATAGTATGTTAGGCTAAAGGGAGAGAAAGTCCATCTAGTTCAGCCTTTTTCCATCCTTCCCTTGTTGATCCAGAGTAAGACAAAAAAAAAACAAATGAGGCAAGGTTAATTAGCCCCCTTGAGGCAAACAATTCCTTCCTGACTCCATAATGGCAGTCAGAGTAATCCCTGGATCAACACTTTATAGTTCCTCCCTAACTCCAAGACTCGTATCAACAACCCCGCTGGTCGCTTAATGTCTATATCCTGTAATATCATAGCGCTCTAGAAAGACATCAAGTCCCTCTTAAACTCCTCTATGGATCCTGCCATCACCACATCTTCAGGCAGAGAGTTCCACAGTAAAGAACCCCCTTCTGTGTTGGTGATGAAACCTGCTTTCCTCTAGACATAGCGGATGCCCTCTCGTTACCGTCGCAGTCCTGGGTGTAAACAGATCATGGGGGAGATCCTTGTATCGTCCCCTCATGGATTTATACATAGTTATTTGATCGCCCCTTAGCCGTCTTTTTTCCAGGGTAAATACTTCCAACTTTGATAGACTCTCTGGGTATTCCAGTCCTCTCATTTCGCTTATTAACTTAGTTGCCCTTATTTGAACCCCCTCCAGCACTGTAACATCTTTCCTGAGCACCGGTGTCCAGAACTGTGCGCAGTATTCCATGTGAGGCCTGACAAGTGCCTTATATAGTGGGAGGATAATGTTCTCGCCCCTCGCCCCTATACCTCTTTTACTGCACCCCAAGACTTTATTAGCTTTTGCAGCAGCTGACTGGCATTGGTTACTCCAGTTAAATCTACAATCCACTAGTACCCCCGGGTCTTTTTCCATATCACTTTTCCCTAGCAGTACCCCATTTAGTGTATATTGGTGACATCTGTTTCTCCTGCACATGTGCAGAACCTTACATTTATCAATATTGAACTTAATTTGCCATTTTTCTACCCAAGCCCCGAGCTTATCTAGGTCAATTTACAGCCATACATTGTCCTCCTTTGTATTAATTACCGGGCAGGTGATGATCCAATCCAGCACGCCTGACAACCGACTCTGGCGTTGAAAGTTAGATTCCTGATGTACAAACCCCGTACAAAAATGATAGCTGGGGAAAGTATCTTGACCTGAGCTGGTAACAGGGAGAGAGAAGACCCTGCCTATAAGCATGGCTGGCGTCCTGAAAAGAACGACCTTGCGGTCCTCCTCTAGGCCGGTGATTCTCAACCGGGGTGCCACGGCACCCTGGTGTGTCGCGAGAGGCTGCCAGGGGTGCCGCGGCTCTCTGGCTGGAAATCACATCGGTAGTGGGGACATGCAAGACGCTGCTGGAGGAATGCTGCCAGGAGCAGAGACCGAGCAGAAGTACAGCTCCGCTCACAGGGGACATGTAAGACGCAGCTAAAGGACTTTCAAGGACCTGGAAGAAACAAGCCAATGGGGACTTAGGGGTGTGTCAGGGGCGTTTCTACATCCCTGCACTGTCACACCCCTAGCTGCCTGGTGGCATCAAGAAACACCAGTACCAGGAGGATGTAAGTATCTGGGTTGGTGGGGTTAATGTTATTACTGGAGAGGGGGTGAAATGTCACTTGTGGGTGAAATGTCACGGGGGGGGGGGTTGATGTTATTACTGGGAGGGGTTATTATTTTTCCTGGGTCTACTGTGGGGTTAATATTTCTGCTGGGGCCGCAATGGGGGTCGCTGTTGCTGCTGGGGCCGCAATGGGGGTCGCTGTTGCTGCTGGGGCCGCAATGGGGGGGTCGCTGTTGCTGCTGGGGCCGCAATGGGGGGGTCGCTGTTGCTGCTGGGGCCGCAATGGGGGGGTCGCTGTTGCTGCTGGGGCCGCAATGGGGGGGTCGCTGTTGCTGCTGGGACCGCAATGGGGGGGTCGCTGTCGCTGCTGGGGCCGCAATGGGGGGGTCGCTGTCGCTGCTGGGGCCGCAATGGGGGGGTCGCTGTTGCTGCTGGGGCCGCAATGGGGGGGTCGCTGTTGCTGCTGGGGCCGCAATGGGGGGGTCGCTGTTGCTGCTGGGGCCGCAATGGGGGGGTCGCTGTTGCTGCTGGGGCCGCAATGGGGGGGTCGCTGTTGCTGCTGGGGCCGCAATGGGGGGGTCGCTGTTGCTGCTGGGGCCGCAATGGGGGGGTCGCTGTTGCTGCTGGGGCCGCAATGGGGGGGTCGCTGTTGCTGCTGGGGCCGCAATGGGGGGGTCGCTGTTGCTGCTGGGGCCGCAATGGGGGGGGTCGCTGTTGCTGCTGGGGCCGCAATGGGGGGGGTCGCTGTTGCTGCTGGGGCCGCAATGGGGGGGGTCGCTGTTGCTGCTGGGGCCGCAATGGGGGGGTCGCTGTTGCTGCTGGGGCCGCAATGGGGGGGTCGCTGTTGCTGCTGGGGCCGCAATGGGGGGGTCGCTGTTGCTGCTGGGGCCGCAATGGGGGGGTCGCTGTTGCTGCTGGGGCCGCAATGGGGGGGTCGCTGTTGCTGCTGGGGCCGCAATGGGGGGGTCGCTGTTGCTGCTGGGGCCGCAATGGGGGGGTCGCTGTTGCTGCTGGGGCCGCAATGGGGGGGTCGCTGTTGCTGCTGGGGCCGCAATGGGGGGGTCGCTGTTGCTGCTGGGGCCGCAATGGGGGGGTCGCTGTTGCTGCTGGGGCCGCAATGGGGGGGTCGCTGTTGCTACTGGGGTCACCTGTTACTGCCGGGGGCCGCAATAGGGGTCACCTGTTACTGCCGGGGGCCGCAATAGGGGTCACCTGTTACTGCGGAGGCTGCAATAATTACTACCCTCACTGTGGGGGTCACCATTACTACTGTGGCCATCAATATGGGGGGTCGCTTTTACTAGTGAGGCGACCAATATAGGGGGTCGCTATTACTTGTGGGGCCAGCAATATAGGGGGTCACTATTACTACTGGGGCCACCAATATGGGGGTGGGACACTATTACTGCACGGGGCGGATTAGTTGTGGAATCTATAGTAGCTGTAGCAGCAAAGTGGATGAGATTTAAAAAATCATCCACACGGTGTGAAAATAATCTGTACAAAACCCATGTGGACACTGACATGAGGTGCGGGATTTAATTCAGTTAATTTTAAATATAATGTATATCAATAGCCCACCCAGCACTCTTCCCTGTGTGTTTTTTAAACAGCCCTGTCCTTTTTTATAACGATGGAGGTAAAAATCATATGTCGTAATAAGCCACACTGCAGCCACGCCCCTAACCACACCCCATTTTGGTAGGGGTGCCGCGCCATAAAAACATTTTCCCAGGGGTGCCCCAAGGCTGAAAAGGTTGGGGAACACTGGTCTAGGCGCTGACTGACCCTTACCCGAACACCTATAAAACAAGACAGATCAATACCGGGGAATACGAAAACAAAGGAGGAACAAGTGGACAAGTTTAAAAAGAGAAACAGACTCGCAAGGATGACAGACAGCAGGATACACAGACGGAGGAACAATAAAACAGGGCCCAGGAAGATAGCAAATAACTGCAGGAGAAGTGGCTAAACATGAAGCTATGGAGCAAATCTCACAACAACACCAAGGCACCGTCAGGAAGGCCCAGGACAGCTATATAGGGCGGTGATTGGAAAAGGTGTATCCGCTGAGCAGGAGGCCCAGAAGTAATTAACCTGAATGTGATCCGTTACCTGTACAATTCCATTGGAAAACAAACTAATCTTTTGGGGTGAAAAATTAACAAAACTAAACTAATGTAGTTGCATAAATCTGTACACCCTAAAACCAATACTTTGTTGATGCACCCTTTGACTTTATGACAGCATGCTGTCTTTTGGATAGGGGGTCTATCAGCATGACACATCTTTGCCATCCCCTCCTTGCAGAAACTCCAAATCTCTCCGATTGCAAGGGTATCTTGTGTATAGCGTGCTCTCTAGGCTACCCACAGATCTTCAATGGGGTTCAGGCCGGGACAATGGCTGGACCATTCAAAAATCTTGATTTTTTTTATTTATTTTTTCCTCTGACAAAGCCATTCTTTTGGTGATTTGGCGGTCTGCTTTGGGTCATTGTCGTGCTGAAAGGTGAAATTCATGTTCAGCTTTTCAGCAGAGACCTGAAGGTTTTGTGCCAACATGGACTGATATTTGGCACGGTTCATAATTCCGCCCATTGACTAAAGCCCCAGTTCGAGCAGCAGAACAGCCTCACGCATAATGCTCCACCATCTTCACTGTGGGCCTGGGGGTCTTCTGGTGATGGCAGTGTTGGCTTTGCACCAAGCATTCCTTCTGACATTATGGCTAACAAATTCCCCTTCCATCTTCTCCACAGACTTCTGGCAGACGGGATGGAGGCTCTGGTAAAACATGGCCGGGGTTGGATGTTGTTAGAGAAGACTTCCTCCCCCACAGCCCGGACATATGAAGAACACGGGAGATGGTTGTCACATGACTACACAACCAGTACTTGCCAGAAACTCCTGCAGATCCTTTAATGTTGCAGTAAGCCTCTCAGAACAATTTTCTTCTGGTCTTTTCAGCAATTTTTGAGGGATGTCCAGTTCTTGGTGATGTCACTATTGATGCATTAATCCCTTTCTTGCTGACAGTTTCCCTTGTGCTCCATGGTATATGTGATGTCTTGGACATGTTTTGGTCCCCTTCTTGCTGACTGATACCTTTCAACAATCAGATCCCTTTGATGTGCTGTAAGATCTTTATAGACCAACTAGAAAAAGGTCAGGAAAATTCTTCTAGAAGAGCCGAACTTTATATGGGGGAACCAGAAACCCTGTACATAATGGCAGCGGAGTGCAGACTACTATTTATCAGGAGGCTACATATGATTGCCTTAGGGTGCCTACCCACTGGCGTTTTTTTTTCCTGCGATGCTAAAGTGCGTTTTTTCTGAAGAGCAATTAGTATAGAATGTGTTCTTGTCCATTTGGGGTTTTTTTTTTTCATTTCGTTGCGATTTTTCACATAGGAGCTGTCAGTTGCATATGTCTCCTTTTTTTTCTCTTAATGCACCCATGTTTGTCAATGGAGGGCTGTAAAAATGCAACGCCTCAAGGTGTGATATGCTCCGAAATTAACACGCAAAAAACGCCGCGTTTTTCACGCACGAAAATCGGCAACGCCAGTGGGTAGGCACCCTAATTCTGAATGCAATCACATCCCCAAATATAAGGGGGTGTGAGCACTTATGCAGGCACATTATTTTTTCACCCAAAATGATTTCAGTTTGTCTTCCAGTGGAATTGTGCAGATAACGGGTCACACAGAGAGAAGGAATCTGAAATCATTCATCTTATAATAATAATAATCTTTATTTGTATGGCGCCAACTTATTCCGCAGCGCTTTCAGGCATGGATAAATGTAAAACAATACAACAATTACAATGTGAGATACATTGGGTTAGACACAAATGGGTTGGAGGTGGTACAGGAGGTGCAATGGGGGGGAGCAAGGCATGGGGAACATAGGCAATAGGGGATTTCATGTGGAGATCAATTATTAGAAGGCAAACGGGTGGGGTGCCATAGGGAGGGGCGGGGGACTAGGTCAGGAGATTTGGTATGCTTCCCTGAAGAGGTGCATTTTTAAAGGGGTTGTCTCGCGGCAGCAAGTGGGGTTATACACTTCTGTATGGCCATATTAATGCACTTTGTAATGTACATCGTGCATTAAATATGAGCCATACAGAAGTTATTCACTTACCTGCTCCGTTGCTTGCGTCCCCGTCTCCATGGATCCGTCTAATTCTGATGTCTTCTTGCTTTTTTAAACGCGCTTGCGCTGTGCGGTCTTCTCCCTGGTTAATGGGGCCGCTCGTGCCGGAGAGCTAGTCATCGTAGCTCCGCCCCGTCACGTGTGCCGATTCCAGCCAATCAGGAGGCTGGAATCGGCAATGGACTGCACAGAGCCCACGGTGCATCGTGGGTGAAGATCCCGGCAGCCATCTTGGTGAAGGAAGAAGAAGGAAGACGTCGCAGAGCGGGGATTCGGGTAAGTAATATGTTTTGGTTTTTTTTTAACGCATCCCTTGGGGTTGTCCTGCGCCGAACGGGGGGCCTATGGAAAAAAAAAACCATTTCGGCGCGAGACAACCCCTTTAAGGCACGTCTGAAATTTCGTGCATCGGGAATTGTCCGGATGCCTTGGGGTAGAGAGCCTTGGTGCTGCTCTGGTGAAGTCCTGTAGGTGAGCATGAGAGGTTCGTATTACAGGGGCGTTTAGTCTGAGTGTGTTAGCGGATCGGAGTGAGCGGGCTGGGTGGTGTACTGACAGGAGGGAGGCGATGTATGCTGGCGCAGCACCATGCAGGGCTTTGTGGGTGAGGTAGAGGAGTTTAAATTTAGTTCTGCAGTGGATGGGCAGCCAATGCAGCGACTGGCATAATGCAGAGGCGTCTGAATAACGACTGGATAGAGTTCTTCACATGAAAAAAAATTGTCATTTTACCGGGTGTGTAGACTTTTATATCAATTATACCTCATATTTTCTGGTATTTATTGTTACTGCAGTAATCAGACTGGCTTTAGATGCCGGGGGCAGTGTGGCTCACCTTTTAAGGTGCAAGGCAGTCTGCCAGGCTGGATTGTATGCGACTTCATTAATGGCCTGCTGGCAAAGCGGCATCACGCACTTGCTCTGGGATGTGCTGGCGGTTGCCATCATGTTGGGCTCGTGTATTCTCCCGCCTTCTTTCTTAAAGGGCCAGCGCTCACTCCCCTGATTCTTCATCAGCCAATCACCTGCACTTCTATGCTATATTGGGCATCTTGGCCCTGTGAAGGATGCCCAAGCTGTCATACAGAGAAAATGCAGCCGTCCTCCAGCAGGACGTACAGACTTGAAGAAGACAGCTTCCATAAATTCATTGCTTTATTGGGACATATTAAAATCCTAGCAGGAAGGAAACATAATGGTGCGACCCCTGACACGTTTCAAGTTGTCACAGAATAATAATCTGGATAAAAAAGACAAAACGGACAATAAACAAAAAGTAATAGTGTCATTAAGCAGAAAAAAGGGGGATGGAAGTGTAGTGCCGCACAAATGGGTCCTGCAAAGCGCCTTTGTCCTTATTTGTTGGCGTTTAAATTCAGCAGGGCAAGCAGGGGTTAACCACTGGTTAATCTGCCCTGCAACTGAGCTATTAATAATCCGCCTGTCTATCAGTTAATTCTCATTGGTTGCCGGCAGATTCAGCCCTGATAGGACTGCAGCAAAGATGAGCCGAGAAACCTGATAGGCTGTCAAGCCATGAGATGACAGGAGTGTGGAAGCCTGTGATTGGAGCGCCCGTTGCCTGGTTACACCAGAGCAGCGCACGGGAGGAAAGAAAATTAAAAACCATGTGTACGTTAGTCCAGGCAGTTATTGCAATGAGTTGGTCCCCAGAGGAGACAGGAGGGAGAGGTTATTTCAGTCAGCAGAGAGTAGAGGGAGAGAGGAGTCAGATCAGCTGGTCCTGTGAAGACAGCAGTTTGTGTTAGTGAGTTGACTGCTAGCCGGAGAGGAGTGCAGCCGGGCCTGCTAGCCGGAGAGGAGTGCAGCCGGGCCTGCTAGCCGGAGAGGAGTGCAGCCGGGCCTGCTAGCCGGAGAGGAGTGCAGCCGGGCCTGCTAGCCGGAGAGGAGTGCAGCCGGGCCTGCTAGCCGGAGAGGAGTGCAGCCGGGCCTGAAGAGACGGAGAGGAGTGCAGCCGGGCCTGAAGAGACGGAGAGGAGTGCAGCCGGGCCTGAAGAGACGGAGAGGAGTGCAGCCGGGCCTGAAGAGACGGAGAGGAGTGCAGCCGGGCCTGAAGAGACGGAGAGGAGTGCAGCCGGGCCTGAAGAGACGGAGAGGAGTGCAGCCTATGCAGTGTATAGGAGCCGGAGAATAGGAGAGTCTCCAGACCCTGTGGCGAATTGTGGCTACTGAAGCAGAGTGACGGCGCTGATTCCTGGGGAGAAAGAGAGCAAGCGATCGCTGAAGAGGGATAAGTACAACCCTCTTGCCATACACCATCCATTATTGGGATTTCCCGGCAGGCTGTTTCTGTCAGGAGGCCCCTTCAGCAGCGCCCCCTCACTATCAGGAAAAATAATTCTCAAAATTTCGTTAAGGCCCAACGGTCCACCAGCGCCTACACAAAGGCAAATTAATGTGGAGGCCAGGAGTTAAAGCCCTACCTAGGCACAATTAGAAGGCTATCAAAGGGAAGCCCATAATAAGCTTACCAGTCTGTGGATTTAAAGGAGTAAAAGTGCTTTTATCTCCATCACAAAAGGAAAAAAAGGATACATTTATTACGTTTACTTTACTAAACTCTGGCTTGGGTGATTAATTCGTCATCTTCATCACCCATTACATTTTGTGCTGTAAAGCACTGGCATCACAAACAAATAATAGGAATAGTAAACATATTCTGCAACAACACCCATTTATCACGCCATTTGGAGGCCATTGCTGTGGGATCTGCCGGACGGACGCCAGGGGACAGCCGCCAGTAGAAGAAGAAAGCAGACCCCCCCCATCACCATAACCCCTGTACAGAAGACCCGGCAATTAACCCTTAGTGCAAAATCAGTTCAGATCTCTTGTTTAAACCTAAGGGGGCGCTGGTCGTCAACCGAAACCTCCAGTATGTTTCTCTGTGAAGTAATTTTCGATGGTGGTCACCTTTCTCTGATGGGTCGACTGACCCATTCAATGTCTGCAGTGCGCAGAGATGAAAAACTTCCAGCATGGATGTTGGAAAAATGTGCAGAAACTGCAGAACTCTTCCTGGATGCCCCATTCGGTGTATCGGAGAGATGGTGTCTGAGCTGTGTATTTCCTGGCAGCCTTGTTATATGTGGTTGCTTGCTGATGTAAACTCTCCACACGCGGTTATTCCTGATTACTTGGAGAACTGGGCTGGAGTGGTTTATGGAGGTATATAATAACTATACCAGGGATCTTTTCTTATATAGTCAGTATGCCAGCTTCTCTCCCACAATGCAGTGTGCTGCAGTCAATATAAGAGCGAAATTCTTCCAATCCATCGCCATCCTTTTTATGGCTTGGTGGGAAGAACGCTGCTTTTTTGCAATAGCAACCACTTTAATCATGCTCTCGCGTGGTACGGGCGCTATATAGGTGACCTGTTATTCATTTGGGGATATGGCACCCAGATCACAATAATAACGCCTTTGGGTTAAAATGTTCTTGCAGAGAGTTCTTCCTACTGATTCCTGCTTGTCTTTTGGTCGCCACCTATCTGCGCTCTCTAGTCTGGTCTTATCACCATAGACCTTCCTGGTTGTAAAATCATTTGTTAATAAAGATTATCTTGTTATTTTATGATGATTGGCTGTCCGATTTGCAGCGCAGAGGAACAGTTGCAGCACGTCCTATCTTTGGGCATCGCAACGCCCATTGTTTTCAATGGGGCCGGTGGCAACATTGCACCACATGCTAGGTGCTAACGATAAAAGGTCTTCCATTGAAAACCCTGGAAGACACTCCGCGATCCTCAGAGCGGTGGCAGAGAATCCCTTTTTTCCCCGAAGTGATGCGAGGCAGTTTTGGAAGAAAAGAGCCTCACTTCCGGAGGGAAATTGTATGTTGGCCCATGTGAAGTTAGCCTAAAGGTTTATTGCCGGGTTTCCTACCCACCCCTATTTTCGGCTTGGTCACGATTACTTTTTTGTTTGTTTATTGACTGTTTGACTCAGGAACGCCTCGTTCTTGTGCTGTGACAACTTTAAACACGTCAGCTTGCCACGCCATGGTGTGTCCTTTCTATTGGGTTTTTAATATGTCCCAATAAAGCCATGATTTTATGGATGCAGGATCCTTTTATAGCTGCCCCTTGCCTAAGCAATTGGTCCCCCTCCTTTGTGACAGCTCCTTGTGTGTTCCTGACTTCTGTACTCCCTGACCTCTGCTCTGTTTCTGGAGGCCCTGACTTACTGCCTGGACCTCATTTAGCACCTGTGCCGCCCTCCCTGACTCCAGGCTGCCTCTCCGCTACACTCCTGTTCCGGTGCCGCTCTTTGGCCCAGTGCAGCGTCAGCAGCCACATTACCGGCACTATCTGTGAAACCTGAGGACCCCACAGCAAAGCCGAAATCCCATTTGGAGGGGTTAAGCATTCCCCAGATGTCGCAGAGACTGCCCAATCGGTGTGTGCCAATCTGGATCCACATCCGCCTGTGTGACACCTCCGTGGTGCACTACACATATCAGTTTGTCTAGCCTTACCTGTGTGCAGGAATAATACTAAGCCCCTGCCCAAATATGTGGCAGCCCCATAAAGCAATCTGTCTGCCTGCATGCTGAGGGAAGGGGTGTACACCCACCCTTGTATGTTCTAGCTGTAAGTATGGCCACCTGCTGGGATTTTTGAATTGATTTGTCCATTTTCTGTGATTTATTAGCTTGTATGCATCATGTGAAACCATCCCAATGTGGGAGGCCCCCTTTATGCATTCTACAAAACCTGTAACCTGTACAATCCTTGCAGCTTCAGAAGAGTTAAAGATGTGTCAGACTGGTAAGTAATTGGCAGATATGCACGCCGTGACTGATCATCAATGATTAACGAGCTGACCAATGATTAGCGCCAGGATCCTGGATAAGAGATGTGTGGACGTGAATACAAGATAGAAACTGCAGCTCTGGATGTGAGTGGAGCAGAAGGGGGAGTTTACTGATCTGTCTACCAATGGAAGGTATTCGAATCGCTAAATGAGTGTCCGCTAAAAACTCCCACTGGACACAGCAAGTTGTAAAAAGCTCCAGTCTCAAAGGAAAATGAAACATGCGGCCACAGAAGCACAAACACGGATGTCCCATCCATGAAATCACCCCAACTCTAAAAATGCTGAACTCGAATAACATGGCTTCCCTGTGGGATGGTGATGCTCTGATCTGCCCTCTGTGGACTGGATGTCAGATGCCGCTCTCTGTGGATTGCATTCCAGATGTCGCTCTGACCCGCTCTCTGTGGACTGGTTGCCAGATGCCGCTTCTGACCCGCTCTCTGTGGACTTGTTGCCAGATGCTGCTCTGACCCCCTCTCTGTGGACTGGTTGTCAGATGCCGCTTCTGACCCACTCTCTGTGGACTGGTTGCCAGATGCCGCTCTGACCCGCTCTCTGTGGACTGGTTGCCAGATGCCGCTTCTGACCCGCTCTCTGTGGACTGGTTGCCAGATGCTGCTCTGACCCCCTCTCTGTGGACTGGTTGCCAGATGCCGCTTCTGACCCCCTCTCTGTGGACTGGTTGCCAGATGCCGCTTCTGACCCCCTCTCTGTGGACTGGTTGCCGGATGCCGCTTCTGACCCGCTCTCTGTGGACTGGTTGCCGGATGCCGCTTCTGACCCGCTCTCTGTGGACTGGTTGCCGGATGCCGCTTCTGACCCGCTCTCTGTGGACTGGTTGCCGGATGCCGCTTCTGACCCGCTCTCTGTGGACTGGTTGCCGGATGCCGCTTCTGACCCGCTCTCTGTGGACTGGTTGCCGGATGCCGCTTCTGACCCGCTCTCTGTGGACTGGTTGCCGGATGCCGCTTCTGACCCGCTCTCTGTGGACTGGTTGCCGGATGCCGCTTCTGACCCGCTCTCTGTGGACTGGTTGCCGGATGCCGCTTCTGACCCGCTCTCTGTGGACTGGTTGCCGGATGCCGCTTCTGACCCGCTCTCTGTGGACTGGTTGCCGGATACCGCTTCTGACCCGCTCTCTGTGGACTGGTTGCCGGATACCGCTTCTGACCCGCTCTCTGTGGACTGGTTGCCGGATACCGCTTCTGACCCGCTCTCTGTGGACTGGTTGCCGGATACCGCTTCTGACCCGCTCTCTGTGGACTGGTTGCCGGATGCCGCTTCTGACCCGCTCTCTGTGGACTGGTTGCCGGATGCCGCTTCTGACCCGCTCTCTGTGGACTGGTTGCCGGATGCCGCTTCTGACCCGCTCTCTGTGGACTGGTTGCCGGATGCCGCTTCTGACCCGCTCTCTGTGGACTGGTTGCCGGATGCCGCTTCTGACCCGCTCTCTGTGGACTGGTTGCCGGATGCCGCTTCTGACCCGCTCTCTGTGGACTGGTTGCCGGATGCCGCTTCTGACCCGCTCTCTGTGGACTGGTTGCCGGATGCCGCTTCTGACCCGCTCTCTGTGGACTGGTTGCCGGATGCCGCTTCTGACCCGCTCTCTGTGGACTGGTTGCCGGATGCCGCTTCTGACCCGCTCTCTGTGGACTGGTTGCCAGATGCCGCTTCTGACCCGCTCTCTGTGGACTGGTTGCCAGATGCCGCTTCTGACCCGCTCTCTGTGGACTGGTTGCCAGATGCCGCTTCTGACCCGCTCTCTGTGGACTGGTTGCCAGATGCCGCTTCTGACCCGCTCTCTGTGGACTGGTTGCCAGATGCCGCTTCTGACCCGCTCTCTGTGGACTGGTTGCCATATGCCGCTTCTGACCCGCTCTCTGTGGACTGGTTGCCAGATGCCGCTTCTGACCCGCTCTCTGTGGACTGGTTGCCAGATGCCGCTTCTGACCCGCTCTCTGTGGACTGGTTGCCAGATGCCGCTT
Organism: Eleutherodactylus coqui; assembly: GCF_035609145.1. Lineage (NCBI taxonomy): Eukaryota > Metazoa > Chordata > Amphibia > Anura > Eleutherodactylidae > Eleutherodactylus > Eleutherodactylus coqui. Next base: position 49,957 of record NC_089837.1, read on the forward strand.
CTGACCCGCTCTCTCTGGACTGGTTGCCAGATGCCGCTTCTGACCCGCTCTCTCTGGACTGGTTGCCAGATGCCGCTTCTGACCCGCTCTCTCTGGACTGGTTGCCAGATGCCGCTTCTGACCCGCTCTCTCTGGACTGGTTGCCAGATGCCGCTTCTGACCCGCTCTCTCTGGACTGGTTGCCAGATGCCGCTTCTGACCCGCTCTCTCTGGACTGGTTGCCAGATGCCGCTTCTGACCCGCTCTCTCTGGACTGGTTGCCAGATGCCGCTTCTGACCCGCTCTCTCTGGACTGGTTGCCAGATGCCGCTTCTGACCCGCTCTCTCTGGACTGGTTGCCAGATGCCGCTTCTGACCCGCTCTCTCTGGACTGGTTGCCAGATGCCGCTTCTGACCCGCTCTTTTTGGACTGGTTGCCAGATGCTGCTCTGACCCGCTCTCTGCGGATTGGATGCCAGATGTCGCTCTGATCCGCTTCCAGGGGCAGATATCTAGCCCACAGTCATGTCGCTGTATATAAATTGTTGCACTTGGAGACATATTGACCAAAGCCTTGAAATTCATAAAATGTCAATAATTACTTAATCAGCTTTTCTCTGCTGCCATCGGGTCAAAGATTGACTGCAAGGAATTTTACTAGAGGTTTAACTATTACCCAGTCCTGAGAGAAGGCAGACCCTTGTAATGACTGTAACGCACAGCTCAGCTCTCAGCGGCAGACCCTGCGGAGCGCTCAATACATCTATCATCACATTGAGTTCAGTAAGTTGATGTTGAAGACCCTGTAATTGTGTTACATCATTGATATTGATGGAGGACTGAACAGTGAAACTGTGACTGAATCATCCAGGATGGGGGGTCTGCATGCTTTAGGTCTGATGCATCTTTCTCTAGCTCTCATTGCATTACTACAGCAACCGGCAGAGTCTCATAACTTCATAGAGCAATGTGCATCTTCTCATGTTTTCAGTGGGCTGTGGTCACGGTTTACAATCCTGGGCTACTCTACATGTTCTGGGCACCTTCGTGAGCCATTGGTTTACATTGTCAGCTTCTTTCCCAGCTATGACTACTGTCTTGCCATCGCTGTGTCTTGGCAGCTGCCACTACTTGGAGGCTATTCTTGGAATTCTGATCTGGGAACTTGAGTGGAAACCAATGATTACTTCTTTTATGTCCATCCAGCAATCTACAATCACCCAGAAACTCCAGAGTCTGTTTATATTGGTTTCTAAATATTTCACTGCAGCTATGTGTAATGTGTGGCTGGATAGATATCTGGTGGGTGTGGGAGACATTCATAGAATGGTAGAGTTGGAAGGGACCTCCATGGTCATCGGGTCCAACCCCCTGCTCAATGCAGGATCACTAAATCATCCCAGACAGATGTCTGTCTAGCCTCTGAAGACTTCCATTGAAGGAGAACTCACTACCTCCTGTCGCAACCTGTTCCAATCATTGATCCCCCGCGCTGCCTATTATCTCATCTGTGTCTACTCCCTTTCAGTTTTATCCCATTGCTTCTAGTCTTTTCCTTGTGCAGATGAGAATAGGGCTGATCCCTCTGTACTGTGACAACCCTTTAGATATTTCTAGACAGCTATTAAGTCTCCTCTCAGCCTTCTCTTCTGCTAAACATTCCCACATCCTTTAACTGTTCCTCATAGGACATGATTTGAAGACCGCTCAATAGCCTGGTAGCTTTTCTCCAAACTTGCTCCAATTTCTCAATGTTGTTTATAAATTGGGGTGCCCATAACTGGACACAGTATTTTAGATGAGGTCTGACCCAGGAAGAGTAGAGGGGGATAATTAAGTCACGTGATCTAGACTCTAGGCTTCTCTTAATACATCCCAAAATTGTGTTTGCCTTTTTTGCTGCTGCATCACACTGTAGACTCATATTCTGTCTGTTATCTACTAGTATACCCAAGTCTTTTTCACATGTGGTGCTTAGCCCAATTCCTTCTGTATGTGCTTTTTTCATTTCTCCACGTTAAATACAATTCTGTTCTTTTTGAATCCTCTCTCTCTTCTCCAGCGTTAGCCATCCCTCATAACTTTGTGTTATCAGCAGACCTAATCAGTTTCCCCTCAATTCCCTTCAATAGATACTTTATAACAATGTTGACCAATACTGGGCCTAGGGCAGAGCCTGGTGGTCCCCACTTGATACATTCTTCCACTTGGATGTGCAGCCATTTATGACCACTCTGAGTACGATCACTCAGCCAGTTGTGAATTCACCTAACAGTTGCCTTGTCAATCCCAGATTTGGTCATTTTTTCATTAAGAATGGTATGAGATACTTTGTCAAATGCTTTACTAAAGTCAAGATATGCTACATCTACCACATTTCCCTGATCAAGCCAGTCAGTGATTCTGTTATAAAAAGAAATTTCACAGAAGGGGCAGAAAAAAGTCTAGCTAGAAAATTGAGTCCTATTCACAGGGAAGACTAAAGTTAAAATGATAAATTTTATTAGAAATATTTAAAAGAGACAGTAGACTCAGGACACAACACAAAACAGAAAGTTGGGAGGGATATTGTGACCACTCGTGGGTGGTCACGTCGCCAAGTGGTAGCGCACCCAACCCACCTAGGACTGAACGTCGTGAGTTACAATTATAGAGGTGCTGTTCATATGAGTCGGTTCCAGATGTGCTAATGAGGCTAGAACAGCAAATGTTTGGTGTGACCGTATGGAGTTGGTGCGATCATTGCACACGCTTAATTCCAATAGTTTAGTCCGACCGAAACTGATGGTAGGATTTTAGTTGTATTTCTATATGTAGCTCACGTAATAAAATTATCAGTAAAAGCTTATTCGTATTCTAGGAAATTTTCTTTCCGATTTGATACACTAGTTATGAGTTATTGCATCATATTTTCCATCTCAAGTTTATTGCATCGTACTTTAATCTCGACGCGTTTCACCACATGATAAGTGTGGATCATCAGGAGAGATAGTACTCTGTTAATCGTCTACGTTACGGAAAAAATTCACTGAGCTCAAAATGCAGAGCTAAGTGAGAGTGTATCTTAGGATAAAGCGTCCTAGATACAATCTATGCTCATGTTGCTGCCCAAAAATACAAAGGAAGACGGCTTTAAAAAAGATGCATGTGCCTAAGTCTCGTTTTATGGGAAAAATGATCCCGTTTGTAGGCTGAGACCAAAGATAGTTATCCGTCTATTCGTAGGCTGATGGTTTCAGTCCACGCAATAGTCAAATGATATAGAAATCCAAAAATCTAGCACTTGTGGCTAGCACTATTGGCTAAAGAGCCTCGAGTCGATATTCCTAACGTGCCAAATTGCCCAGTTGGATTTTGTTGGTCAGATGCTAGTCTCCTTAGGGTCCAGTCACCCCAATCAAAGGTCTAGGAGAGCAAAGTCTACAGCCTAGGTCGTTTCATGAATTATGGTAGCAGGCTTCAGTATATCCAAATAATAAAGAGAGGTCCCATCGCCTTCATGGTAGGCATTCCCTTGCCTACCATCAAGGCGATGGGACCTCTCTTTATTATTTGGATATACTGAAGCCTGCTACCATACTTAGGGAAACGACCTAGGCTGTAGACTTTGCTCTCCTAGACCTTTGATTGGGGTGACTGGACCCTAAGGAGACTAGCATCTGACCAACAAAATCCAACTGGGCAATTTGGCACGTCAGGAATATCGACTCTAGGCTCTTTAGCCAATAGTGCTAGCCACAAGCGCTAGATGTTTGGATTTCTATATCATTTGACTATTGCGTGGACTGAAACCATCAGCCTACGAATAGACGGATAACTATCTTTGGTCTCAGCCTACACACGGGATCGTTTTTCCCATAAAAGGAGACTTAGGCACATGCATCATTTTTGAAGCCGTCTTCCTTTTGTATTTTTGGGCAGCAACATGAGCATAGATTGTATCTAGGACGCTTTATCCTAAGATACACTCTCACTTAGCTCTGCATTTTGAGCTCAGTGAATTTTTTCTGTAACCTAGAGGATTAACAGAGTACTATCTCCCCTGATGATTCACACTTATCATGTGGTGAAACGCGTCGAGATTAAAGTACGATGCAATAACTTGAGATGGAAAATATGATGCAATAACTCATAACTAGTGTATCAAATCAGAAAGAAAATTTCCTAGAATACGAATAAGCTTTTATTGATAATTTTGTTACGTGAGCTACATATAGAAATACAACTAAAATCCTACCATCAGTTTCGGTCGAACTAAACTATTGGAATTAAGCGTGTGCAATGATCGCACCAACTCCATACGGTCACACCAAACATTTGCTGTTCTAGCCTCATTAGCACATCTGGAACCGACTCATATGAACAGCACCTCTATAATTGTAACTCACGACGTTCAGTCCTAGGTGGGTTGGGTGCACTACCACTTGGCGACGTGACCACCCACGAGTGGTCACAATATCCCTCCCAACTTTTTGTTTTGTGTTGTGTCCTGAGTCTACTGTCTCTTTTAAATATTTCTAATAAAATTTGTTATAAAAAGAAGATTCATCTTGCATGACTTGTTTCTTACAAACCTATGCTGGCTCTGGTAGTTACTCCGATCTCATCGAAGTACTTGCATACATGCTGTTTAATAATCTAAAAGTCAGGCTAACAGGCCTGTAGTGTCCTGGATCCACCTTCTTTCCTATTTTGAAGATTGGGACAACATTTTCTTTTCTCCAATCTTCAGGGACTTCTGTTTTCAAGGACTTTTCACAGATTCCAGAGAGTGGTTCAGCAGTTACATCTATTGCTTCCTTCAGTATCCTAGGATGTAATTCATCTGGGCCTTGAGACTTGAATTCATGTAAGTTCGCTAAGTGTTCCCTCGCCATCTCTCTGCTTATATATAGCCTGTATTCTTTTATTCCCTCAATAGCACAGGGAAGATCAGTTGATGTTACATCTACTTTCTGAGAGAAAACAGATACAAAATTTGAATTTGAAAGTCGTCCTTCTCAACATCATTTTTAACCAATTCACCATTTTCTTCCTACAGCATTTTAGACTTTACTTTTGCTTTTGACATGACTTGAAATCGTTTTTATTGCTTTTGGTCTCTCTCTTGCAAGCCCCAATTCATTATCAGCTTTAGCCTTTCTGACACTTTCTGACTACAGTTTCTGCAGACCACATTATATTCTTCTTTAGATATTCCCCCCTCTTTCCATTTAATAAACATATTTTTCTTCCTCTTTAACATGTGTACAAGTTCTGTGTTCATCCATCCTGGTCTCTTTAAATGCTTCCCATTCTTCCTCCTTTTAGGGATTGGTAACGATTGTGCTTTGAGAATCTCATTTCGCAATATTTCCTAACTTCCTTTGACATTTTTGTCCTTAAGAACATCCAGCCATTGGATTCTTCCTACCCTCTCTCTGAGTTCATTAAAATCTGCCTTTCTGAAATCCAACCTTGAGGTCTGATTTTTTTTCCCAGGTCTTCCTCCCCTTATTATCCAACATCCAAGGATATCATGATCACTGCCTCCTAAGGTCCCAGCCACCCTTACTTCCTCAACCATTTCTTCCCTGTTGGTAAGAATTAGGTCCAAGATCACAGATCCTCTTGTTTGTCAGCAAGAGCAGATAAGAATCTGTTGGATCCGTTACTTTTACCTTAGAGATTCCCAACAAATGTCTGGATGGGTAAAATCTCCCATGATCACAATGTCGTACTTTTTTGAGAGCTTGGCCATCTGATGTAGAAAGAGTTCCTCCAAATCTTCTGCTTGTCCAGGCGGCCTACAATGGTGTCCTTTCTATTGTTCTCTCCTTGTATACTTACCCAGACAGTTTTTACAGAACTACCATGCTCTGAAACTTGAATCTTTGTGGAGATGAATGAAGACAATGCCCATCTAGTTCAGCCTGTTTCAACCCCTGCCCCTCCCTTGTTGGTCCAGACGAAGGCAACAAAAAAAAAAAAACGAGCAAATTTAGCTCATTTGGAGAAAAAAATACTTCCTGACTCCATATTTCCTCGATCAACATTTGAGATCAACAACCCTTAATGTCTATATCCTGTAATATATCATAGCACTATAGAAAGGCATTCAGTGCCCTCTTAAACTCCTCTATGGATTTTGCCATCACCACGTTCTCAGGCAGAGAGTTCCACAGTCTCACTGCTCTTACAGTAAAGAAGCCCATTCTGTGTTGGTGATGGAATCTGCTTTCTTCTAGACCACATGTGTCAAACACAAGGCCCGCAGGCCGAATCCGGCCCGCTGCCTCGTGTTATGTGGCCCGCGGCGTGCCGACGCCACTCACCACTGAAGCGATTACCAGCAGGGTGCCGCAGCTCCCCGCTGGTAATCACGCTATTACCGCTGTTCCCGGCTCACACTGACGTCCGTGTGCAGCCAGGATCCTCCTCCCCGAGTCCCCTGCTCTTCAGTTCCACAGGAGAGGACTCAGGGAGGAAGCATGCCGAGCTACACACTGTTGTCAGAGTATAGCCGGGATCAGCGCGAGCAGAAGGAGAGCAGCGCTGACTGCAGGGAGCAGGTAAGTTCAAGGGTTGGGGGAGGGTTAATGTTACTGCTGGGTGTGGGGGGGTTAATATTGGTGCTGGAAGGGGTTAATATTACTACTGCTGCTGGGGGGTTAACTAATATTACTGCTGCTGAGGGGGGATAATTAATATTACTACTGCTGAGGGGGGTTATTAATATTACTGCTTCTGGGGGCGGTTAATTAATATTACTGCTGCTGGGGGGGGGGGTGAATTAATATTACTGCTGCTGGGGGGGTTAATTAATTTTACTGCTGCTTGGGGGGGATAATTAATATCACTGCTGCTGGGGGGGGTTTAATTGATACTGCTGCTGGAGGGGTTAATATTACTGCTGCAGGGGGGGGGGTTAATATTACTGCTGTTGGGGGGGTTAATATTACTGCTGCTAGGGGGGGTTAATGTTACTGCTGCTGGGGGAGGTTAATACTGCTGCTGGTGAGGGGGGGGGTTAATATTACTGCTGCTGGGGGGGTAATATTACTGCTGCTGGGGGGATAATTAATATTACTACTGCTGAGGGGGGTTATTAATATTACTGCTGCTGGGGGGATTAATTAATATTACTGCTGCTTGGGGGGGTTAATTAATATCACTGCTGCTTGGGGGGGATAATTAATATCACTGCTGCTGGGGAAGTTTAATTAATATTACTGCTGCTGGGGGGGGGTTAATATTACTGCTGGCAGGGGGGTAATATTACTGCTGCTGGGGGGGGGGGTTAATATTACTGCTGCTGGGGGGGGGTTAATATTACTGCTGCTTGGGGGGGGGGGTTAATATTACTGCTGCTGGGGGGGTTAATATTAATGCTGGGGATGATGTTGCTGAGGGGTTATTACTAGTGAAGGGGTATATATTACTGTGGGGGTTACTATTACTACTGGAGCCACTGTGGGGTACCCTGTTAGTACTGGGGCTCGCTATTACTAATGGGGCCACTGTGGGGCTTGCTATTACTAATGGGGCCACTGAGGGGGTCAATATTGTTACTGGGGCCAGTATGAGAGTCACTATGATTACTGCGACCACTATAGGGGTCACTATTAGGGCTCGTTCACACGGGTGTAATCGTATTTCGGTCGCACAAATATGCTGCGTATTTGCGAAATCGAAAATCGCTTATGCCTGCATATTTGGGCACGCAAAAAAAAACACAGATGGGCCCCAGAGATTGTGCGCAGATATGCAGTGACTACATAGGTTTCCTGCACATTCACCACATATTTGCGCGGCCCATTCACTTCAATGGCCTATCGGGGTGCGTAGTACGTAACAATATAGGTCATGCTGTGTGAGAATATACATCATGTGAATGAAATCATTGACATCAATGGCTTCTATTCACTGCATATTATGTACGCAAATACGCTTGTGTGAACGAGCCCTTACTGTACTGTCTTACAATCGGCCCTTTGAAGGTCACCATAAGCCCGATGTGGCCCTCGGTGAAAATGAGTTTGACACCCCTGTTCTAGACGTAGCGGATGCCCTCTTGTTACAGCCGCAGTCCTGGATATAAACAGATCATGGAGAGATCCTTGTATCGTCCCCTCAAGTATTTATACAGAGTTATTTGGTCGCACCTTAACAGTCTTTTTTCCGAGGTGAATAATCCCAGTTTTGGTGCCTCTCTGGGTATTCCAGTCCTCTCATTCCGTTTATTAGTTTAGTTGCCCTTCTTTGAACCCCCTCCAGCACTGTAACGTCTTTCCTGAGCACCAGTGACCAGAACTGTGCACAGTATTCCATGTAGGGCCTGACAAGTGCCTTATATAGTGGGAGGATAATGTTCTCGCCCCTCGCCCCTATACCTCTTTTAATACACCCCAAGACTCTATTAGCCTTTGCAGCAGCTGATTGGCATTGATTGCTCCATTTAAATCTACAGTCCACTAGTACCCTAGGTCTTTTTTCAGATCACTTTTCCCTGGCAGTACCCCATTTAGTGTATATTGGTGACATCCGTTTCTCCCGCCCATGTGCAGAACCTTACATTTCTCAATATTAAACTTCATTTGCCATTTTTCTACCCAAGCCTCCAGTTTATCTCGGTCCTTTTGTAGCCGCACATTGTTCTCTCTTGTATTAATTATCTTGTATCATCTGCAAATATTGATATTTTACTGCGCAGTCCTTCTATCAGGTCATTGATAAATATATTGAACAGAATGGGGCCTAGTACTGAGCCCTGTGGCTCCCACTAGCAATGGTGGCCCAATCAAAGTTCGAACCATTTATTACTACCCTCTGTTTTCTATCTCTGAGCCAGTTCTTTACCAAGATACACACGTTTTGCCCAGACTTAGCTGTCTCATTTTGTATATCAGCCTATTATGTGGCACGGTGTCAAATGCTTTAGAGAAATCCAGTTATACAAGATCAATAGACTCTCCCTGGTCCAACCTAGAACTTACTTCATCCTAGAAGCTGATCAGATTAGTCTGACATGATCAACTCCTCATGAACCCATGCTAATGAGGAGTTATACCATTGTTTTGCTTTAGGTAATCTAGAATGGCATCTCTCAGAAACCCCTCGAATATTTAGTATGTAGTTGCCAGGCTCTCTTTTAGATCCCTTTTTGTAAATTGGAAGCACATTGGCAATGTGCCAATCCAGTGGTACAACCCCGGCCTCAATAGTGTCCATAAATATAAGAAGTAGCGGTCTAGCTATCACATCACTTAGAACCTTTTGGGTATATTCCATCTGGACCCGGCGATTTATTGATTTTAATCCTCCTCAACCAGCTCTGCACTTCCTCCTGTGTTAGGCATGCAATATTTGGCGGAGGGGGGGGGGGGGGGTCGTCTTATTCCCCTGCATCTAGTGTGACATTTCTTTTTCATTCGTAAATACACTTGGAAAAAAAAACTATTTAATAGATTTGCCTCCCCCTGTCGTCTTTTCTCCTGCATTATTTGTTTCCTAACATACAATATAACACCTCCTCCTCTTTTATTAGGTCTGTTCCTTATAAATACATTGTATCCTTCAAGCCTTGTATTCCAGTCATGTGTATCATCTCACCAAGTTTCCATGATGCCTATGACATCATATTTCTCTTCCTGTGTTAGGAGCTCCTATTCTCCTTGTTTCCCATGCTCTGTACATTTGTGTAGAAACATATTAGTTTGTGATTGGTGTCTCTTGTTCCTCTACTTTCCTCCTGAATTTTTTGTCTTCATTCTTTCTTTCAACTTCTTCTTATAGCGAGGTAAGGTCCAAGAAGGTTGGAAAATACTGCAAAATGAGATTCTCAAAGCACAATCATTAACAATCCCTAAAAGTAGGAAGAATGGGAAGCATTTAAAGAGACCAGGATATCTTATACCATACTTATTGAAAAAATGACCAAATCTGGGATTGACAAGGCAACTGTTAGGTGGATTCACAACTGGCTGAGTGATCGTACTCAAAGAGTGCTCATTAATGTCTGCACATCCAAGTGGAAGAATGTATCAAGTGGGACCACAAGGCTCTGTCCTAGGCCCAGTGTTGGTCAACATTGTTATAAATGGTCTGGAGAAGGGAATTGATGGGAAACTGATCAAATTTGCTGATGACACAAAGCTAGGAGGGATAGCTAACTCTACGGAACAGAGAGAGAGAGGGTTTTAAAAGATCTAGAAAAGCTTACACAGTGGTCGGCGACTAACAGAATGGTATTTAACAAGGAAAAATGCAAAGTCCTTAATCTGGGCAAGAAAAATGAAAAAAGCGCATACAGAATGGGAGGAATTGGGCTAAGCAGCAGCACATGTGAAAAAGACTTGGGCATACTAATAGATCATAGACTGAACATGAGTCAATAGTGGGAAATCATTAGACATGTACCATGAAGTTAAGAGGTTCTAGGTATTTGGTATTTATTGGTGCCATTTTATTGGGTTGAAATATTAAATAGGTGATACACTAAACGTGTGGTGGGAGTTTGGGCGAGTCACAAGACGTGTGTGACACGAGTTAAGGTGAGACAGATGTATGTGTGACATGAGTTGGGGCGACACACTAGGTATATGTGTGTGTGACATGAGTTGGCGCGAGACATTAGATGTGTGTGACATGAGTTGAGGTGAGACAGGTGTGTGTGTGGCATGAGTTGGGGTGAGACATTAGATGTGTGTGACATTAGTTGGGGCGAGACATTAGATGTGTGTGACATGAGTTGAGGTGAGACAGGTGTGTGTGTGTGGCATGAGTTGGGGTGAGACAGATGTGTGTGTGACAACAGTTGGGGCGAGACATTAGATCTGTATGTGGCACGAGTTGGGGCGAGACATTAGATGCTGAGCGACACGCCTTGGGGCAAGACATTAGCCGTGTGTGGTGCGAGTTGGGGTGGGACACGAGACGTGTGTGGTGCGAGTTAGGGCGGGGCACGAGATGTGTGTTGGGGAGAGACATTCGATGTGTGTGTGACACGAGTTGGGGTGAGATATTAGATGAGTGTGTGTGACACGAATCGGGGAGAGACATTAGATGTGTGTGACATGAGTTGGGGCGAGACACAGAGTGTATGGTGCGAGTTGGGGTGGGACACGAGACGTGTGTGGTGCGAGTTGGGGTGGGACACGAGACCTGTGTTGGGGTAGTTGGGGAGAGACACAAGATGTGTGTGGTGCGAGTTGGGGCGAGACACTGGTTATGTGAGCCGTGAGATGGTGCAAGACCCTGAAAACCTGTGTTGCGATTTATTAATATTCTTACACTTTCCCAATTACCGTACCAACTGCTTCCAGGAAACTCAACAAATTTTTTCCTGAGTGAAAGCAAATAATTGTCGTTCTGACTTGCAGACACAGAGATCTGGCATGGCCTGGGATACCCTCTCCATTCATTGGGTAGGCTTGTTAGATAGGGAGGGGATGTGATGCACCGGACTTACACATGAACATCATGCTCGTTCTTTTAATATGTCCATTTCTAGCACTGTAAGTCTAATTACATCTTGGTTATCTGCTCTAGACTTTTTTATCCTTTTCCCTCTAGTTACGATGTCTGCCTCTGTTTCAAAAACAAAGGAGATGTGGGGGACTGTGCTGCTCACCTCCTGCTTCATTCAGGCCGGCTTAGTATTTGGGACTCTCCGTTCTTTTGGGATATTCTTTCCGGAATTTGTGGAATATTTTGATTCAGCAGCTGGAAGTGTTTCTTGGGTGACATCTTGTGCTGTTGCCGTTCAACAACTGATGAGTAAGTATAAGGCAGGTTGGTCCTAACTTTAATGAACTATGAGATTGACCGTGATGTGCAGATGAGATATTGACATCTTCTAGTGAATCCCACTGAGGATGAGTGCGTTGCCGAATACATATGTATGCAGTACAAACGGTGATGGGTTCCGCTGGAGAGACATTGTCTATAAATGACTGCATGTTTTAGAAATAGCTTCTCAATGACCCAACCGCACTTCGACAATCTCCATGTTCATCTCCCTGACAGATATCAGAAGCACATGGTCTTCAGAAGGATAGACACTCCTTCCATGTTCCCACTGAATGAATACAGTTAGACTAATGGCTACCTCTTGAATGTGAATGATCTTTCCATGTGCCATCTCAATGACCAAGGGCAGGAGTATGGCTGATATCTTCATGTTCATCCCATTAACCAGGGTCAGGAGTATGGCTGGTTGCACTATATGGGGTTATTCAAAAAGGAGCAGATTTGGGAATTTAATGACAAGCTGCAATAAAGAGGTCCGCAATCCTCACATGACTGACAAGTGTAAGGTTCAAAGTTTATGACCCACCAGTAAGTTCCACTGTCTGCCACATCACGGCACTGGGTGTCTCGTTTACATGAGATGTCCATGGGCAACCACTGCTTTTCTGTTTGCATATGCAACCAAAGTCCATACCTTTCTTTGACATTTGAAAATTTGCTTGTGATGGGGTGGCTGCTTTTGGAATCTATGCCGGAAATTCACATTGCACTTGAACAATGGATTCACTTGGCAAACTCAAGCATACAAAAGTTCCTCCTGCGGTGTCGCCATTTTACTATAAACTGTAAATGAAAAGAAACAGTGGTGCGATTTGGCAGAAAATGGAACTTATTGGTATGTCATAAAACACGCTGAACCTTCTTCTTTTCAGTGATGTGCAGATTGTGTACCTGTGTTTTGTAGTTTGATTGTAATTAATGGATTGTCCAAGTTAACAAAACCCCTGTCACTGTGTCCCCTATACTTTAAAATAACAGATCAGCAGTTACTCACCCCTTCCTGCTCACCTCTTCCTGCTCATCCGGCACCACCAGCTTCAATTCCTGCTTTCTCTATACTCAGGCTGCTATGACATTTCGTAAACCTGCTGTAACAGCCAATGATAGCATTCAGCCATGATCACTGGGTGCTGTCATTGGCTGCTGCAGCTTGTTTGTAGACAGGCTCAGCCTGCAAAGTGAGGTCACATGAAGATGAGGGCCGGTGGCAGAGGATTAGCGGGGAGCTTGCAGAGTTACATCTGATTTGTTATTTTAAGGCATGGGGCACCAAGTCAGACAAGCCCTTTAAATCCCCAAATCTCCTTTTTGAATAACCCTGTATACATTCCACTTACCATATTCCATCTCAGCGGCTCAAGTTGGAGATTGTACTGCTTAATCTCAAATACAAATGACACAATGACTCAAGAATGAAAACATTTTGGTGTGGTTCATGGCAACCAGATTATAACTGCCAATCTGGCTTGAAGATGAAGTTTGGATCAGGATTTGTTGCTCATGTATAAACCTGATGACCCCTTATTCTGGTGCCCTGAAGACTTGGGGTAGAAGGCTGTATATTGTCACAAAGTACCACCCAATAGACAGCCTGCAGCATGGCAAGCAGGAAAACCTCCCAATTTGTCTGCAGAGAAGAACTGGAGAAGATTCCACTGCAGCATCCTGGGACAAACATGTAAATTGGCTCTCATCCAGAATCACGTTTCAAAGCTCTTCACCTGTATGTGACACTGGAAATGAATGGTAGAGAAGGGGCTAGAAAGCAGGATAAGCCACCGTACAACCGCTGTCATCACAATTTTTTTTTTTGTCCTCAGGTCCCCTGGGCTGCGCGCTCGCCCTTCGGCTAGGATCTCGTCCTGTTGTCATCTTGGGAGGTTTTCTCTCATCTCTTGGGATGTTTTTCGCCTCATTCTCCACTGAACTCTACCAGCTTTACCTGAGCATCGGAGGAGTGTCAGGTAACCAGTCCTAGATCTCATTTGTGGGGCACATTATATTGTACACCCTGCAGTGGGAGCAGTGGGGTCATAGCTCCATTTTTTATCACCCTGCAGGGGGAGGGGCAAGCACAAAGCTCCCTTCTGTATTACCCTGCAGGAGAAGGGGCGAGGTCATAGCTCCCTTCTGTATTACCCTGCATGGGGAGGGGCCAGCTCATAGCTCCCTTCTGTATCACCCTGCAGGGGAAGAAGCGGGCTCATAGCTTCCTTCTGTATTACCCTGCAGGGGGAGTGCCAGCTCATAGCTCTGTTCTGTATCACCCTGCACGGGAAGGAGCGGGCTCATAGCTCCCTTCTGTATCACCTTGCAGGGAGAGGGGCCAGATTCTAGAAAAAACAACAGGGCAGGGATTAATCTTGTTTCTGTCTCTCTGCAGGACTTGGATGGGCTTTAATATTCTCACCCTCAATGGCCGCTGTGACTTGCTACTTTTCACGTAGGCGGTCCTTAGCTGCAGGATTTGTGCTGACTGGTGTTGGTGTCTTCTCGTTTGCCCTTACACCCCTCCTCCAGTACCTTGTAGAAGAATACTCTTGGCGGGGTGCCATGCTCTTGCTTTCTGGAGTGGCCCTTCATTCTGTGCCATGCGGGGCTCTGCTCCGTGCCTCCAGTGAGGACCTTCCTGCTCAGTCGCGCTCCTTCCTCTGGGGCTGGGAACTTCTCTGTAACTGGGCTTTCCTGCGGTACTGCCTTGCTGTGACGCTGATCAATGCTGGTTACTTTGTACCCTTCACTCATCTGGTTGCTCATATGCGAACGAAAGGCATTGGAGATCATCAAGCCGCCTTTTTAATGGCTCTTGTTGGAGTGGCAGATGTTGGTGGCCGCCTGTTTGCTGGTTGGCTTTCTGATCTCAGCCCAAAACGTACTTTGCCTTTGCTGAGCCTGTGGACAGGACTGAGTGCGGTGGTCCTCGGGCTGCTCCCCCTAATGGCTGGAGATGTAAAGATGGGTGCTGCTGCCATTGCATTTGGTTTCTGTGCCGGGGCGCTGACTCCCGGGGTGTTCTCTGCCCTCCCATGGGTAGTAGGGGTGGAGAAGGTTCTTCCTGCCCTTGGACTGCTCCAGATGCTGGAGAGCGTGGGAGGTCTCTTTGGACCTCCTATATCAGGTGAGTGAAGCATCCCTAAAGCCCTAACTGCATGTTTTAATGAACGACAGTAATAACCACAGAAAGGCCAGAGAAAAAGCATAGACTGCAGCAATGGGGAACGAGGTCCGGCTGATTGGGCCAGAGGGGTTAACTGAGACAGCGAGGGGCTAGTAATGATAGGGGTGCAGCCCTAGATACACCCTGAATATAACTAGTACAATGCACCCACAATGCTTCCTGGTAGGCTTCATATTCTAGGAGCGGCTGACTGTGAGAGCGCTACACGACATTGACAGCTACAAGGAGTTCTGAGACATCTGACAATCCTGGAGACATTAGCAAGGTTGTCAGAAAAGCAGAGACAGCAGCAAGAGGGTCAGAACTGGGGGGGGGGGGGGGCAGATGGTGAAGGTGGAAATGTCTCTAGATGATGCTTTACCTCCTTCCATATCGTATTTCTTCTCCTGATGTGGTCTGTTATGTGACTCCAGTGTAAGCCCTGCCTGGACAAGCAACAGTCGGTGCCTCCCTGGTGCCTCTCACTTCTCCGTGGTTGGCACGAAGGATGTCATTCATACAATAATGCTGCAGTTGCTCTGAGCTGGGTAGCAGCACCATTCCTGACAGTGACTGTGACTGTCAGGACAGTATATAAATATCACGATCTACAGACTAGCTGAACCCCCATTTATTTATGTATCATAGTCCTAATAATGAACCTTTATGTGGGATTGTTAGAGTCCATGGTCACATAGTGTGTGTGTGTGTGTGTGTATATATATATATAATCCTCATGGTCACAGTCATCTCTGTATTGCTGGGTGATGGAGGTTCTTGCTCTTTCTTGCAGGTTGGCTGTGTGATCTGACCGGAGACTTCTCCATCTCCTTTCTTATCTCTGGATCCTTCCTCCTTCTCGGAGCACTCATCATCCTCACTCTGCTTGGAATCTCTTGCCGGAGTACAACTGGAGAGTCAAAAGTTGGGACACTAAGAAACTCCAGGACTGTAAATGGCATTCCACCAGCAAAACGTGAGGGACCTCAAGCCAAAGGCTGCTGTAGAGTGGAGCATCTTTTACCGGATACTCCTGTGGTGTCAGACTATGGAATGGGCACAGATGTGTTGTCCGGTCATCACTTGCTACCACAGGAAGAAAGGACAGGACACAACAAGGGAGGAAAATGTCCAAGCGAGGACAGATGCCCTCAGGAAGCCGAGACAATGTTGGAAGATCACCGCTTGTCACCTGGGATGTTATTGCCGCTCTCCTCCAATGCGTTTCTATGATGGTCTCAATAAAGTCTATGTATCAGTACAAGGCCTGGCGCTCGTTCCACTCTGCCCTCATTTAGAGAGTGCTCAGCCAGGAGTCACAGCTCCGTCAGGATAACTTATCCGGGGTTTTTTTGACGCCATGAGAGAGAAATCCTAAAATATATCCTGATAGATCTCATCCCCTATGTGGTAAATGAAGACCTGAAGGCACAAGCAGTATATTGGTCTGATACACAGAGGCTGAGACAGGACTGAGCCATATGGAGCCGCAACAAGAAGAATGGAAGCAAAACTCTGAGTGTGTACATAAAAAAAACACAAAGGTCTGTAGCTACAAGAAACTCGTCAACAAACCAGAGTAGATCCCTACCTACATGTATAACAGGACAAGATTACTGCACACAGATGTAACCGCTAGATTACTCCATACTGTACATGTATAAGAGGACAAGATTACAACATGTAAATGCTCTATAACAAGATTAGATCCTTCCATATATGTATACACAACCTGACAAGATTACAGCACCGCTGTCCAGATGCACCCCCGCTGTTGCAACGTGAGGCTGGCTATCAGTGAAAGCCGTCTCCCGCTGCCGGATAGCATGAGATCTCTCTTGTTCTCACAGTTCCACAGGACGTAAGTGTGCACCCTGTGCGTTAAGTACCCCGCAGCCAGGGCATACAATTATGCCCTGTGGCATTAAGGGGTTAAATGTGATGATAAAGGTTGTTGTCTTCTAATCAGTAAGTTCTCATACATATAGCATTCACACAAATACATTCTAACTAATGTGAAAGTAGTTACTGATTTTTGATGAGGCATGATGACTCCTCTCTGATAAGAAATAATCTATAATGCAACCCTGAGAAGATGGCTGCTCCTGGCACGCATAATTGGATTTTTGTAATTATACCTAAAACTCAATTAGTTAAGGCACTGTGTAGTTAAAATAGAGGTTTATTATTAATTTAGGCGCATACCTGAAGTTGTATGAAACACACATAAGAAAATCTTTTTTACTCTCACAATCCTCCCCATTTGTGAGTATTTTCATTCTGCGGGATAGTTTTTTTTCTTCTTTTTGGATTTCCATCAACAGGGAACCCTGACTATCACCTTCGCCATGAGGATTTCTTCTGTGAGGATGCATGCCCATGCCACCATCCTTTCCGTATCTCCTGCATTATCCCTTCCTACAGTTAGGACAAGGACAAGCAAAATAGATTACATTCCCCTAAAATTAATTTGGATAAATGCTTCATAAAAGATTTATCTTGGCCCCAGCATCTATATGGGGTTGGGAAACCCAACTTGTACAAAGGGTAACATTGAATAAAACACACATAACTATTATACTGCATATAATTCTCAGAAACTTTCTAATCCAAGTCCCAAATCATGAACCAAAATGTCAGTCAAATCACTCCTAATCTTTATCCTGCCGACGGTAGGAAATGAAAATGTATGACAACCTTTTTCTTACGCGTAACAGGGCTATACTGTTCGGAGACGTATACCTTGTTGTTTGTCGTTGTGGGCCATATTATTTGACATATCCCATCCTGGGCAGCTGTGCGGTAATTCAATACTAGAGTGTGTTGATTAGTAACAATCAATCAAGCTTACATTTCATGACTTTTTTTTTAACCAGCCCCAATACTGTGAAAATGTGATAATCTAGACAGTCTGTAGCTTTCACTAACTAATCCTAAATTCATTGTATGAGTGGCAAATAAAACCATCCCTGTTAGCCATGCCCATAGACCAGAAGCTCCGGGGCCCCAATGCAAAACCTGTAACGGGGCCCTCAACTATAATGCTTTATTCATAGTACTAGGCTCCCTATATGGAGAAGAGAGGCCTTATGGGCCCCCTAAGGCTCCTGGGCCTGGGTGTAACCACATCCCCTACAGTTATGCCAGTGCCATAGACATTACACGAGGCTGATCATTTGTCCTTGGACAATTAGCCACAGCTCTCTTGTAGAGTATACGTTCAGGGCTTACCTTTTTTATGACAGACCATCATGCATTAACACAAAGGTGGCATGGCTATCATCGTGTGACTCCAGACAACTTGTTATGCAAAACTTAGGGCGTCGTAGCCCATTTTTATGCCATCTTACCATGTATGTTGCCCCACACATTGTACTCATTTATTAGGTAACCCATTGCGATCCTGATTTGAAAACAGAGTTGTCCCATGATTTGGAACCTCCATACTTGCACACTTTGTCCAGGAAGGTTAACAGTCTATAGTGACATTTTCCTGTGCAAATGATGATCCCCAGTCCAGGAGTAATTAAAAGCCAACCAGGGGTCACCAAGTCATGCTCCAACTATTATCGGGGCAGCTCTACTCTGGTGTTTTTGTAACAAGACAGGGGTACCAAGAATTTTATTAGATCATGACCTGATCTCTTCCACAGTAAGGGGGGTATAGCCACAAAGGGCATAGAGGAGGAAACTGTAGCCACATGAGTTCACATTCTACAATTCTGTTTTCCTGCATCATCAGATGCTACAACAAGTACTTCATGATTTTTAACAAACGTATTATCCCAATAATCTCTCAACACATTGAGTCCATGTTTGTATATTGCAGCACTTGGCAGCCATTACAAGAGTTTTTTTCTGGTTCAGGAGCAAGGACTCTTGTATTGGCTGGTGTATATCCAATTGTCTTCTTGGAATAGAGGAAAATACACATTTATGAGTGATAATTAACTCCTGCTAAAAGCACTCGTGTGGGAAGTGAGTGGAGAAATTAAAGGTGTTATGGGGCCCCTACCACAAAACTTTATAGGACCTCAACTTAGTTTTGCGATTAGGCAGAGTTCTGACTGAGTAGAGGGCTAATAAAATGTGTACCTCAATTATTTTCTATGACTGCTGGTACAGCATATATACAAATTACTCCATTCAGCAATCTCTTAGCTGTAGTTTTAGCATTGCCATTTTTATTTTATAAGCCACAATTCTAATGTGAGAAGAGGTCTATGCGTATCAACAAAAACTCCAAAACAACTACCTTTGGTAGCTGTATGCAGTCAATCTGCAGTCGTTGAAACAGTCTGGCCTTGGCTCACAACAAGGAGGTACCTTGACCAATTGGCCTGGGTTGTGATGGGCGCATACCATGGATCCCTCTACCAACCAAGTCACAGCAGTGTTGAACCCTAGGGCGAGAGAAGCAGAAGATATTATACCGCACAATACCTTCTTGGATTACTGGGTTGACCCATGGTACATGTGTGACATCATGGAGTAAAGCGTGCAGGGGAGGCACTGGAGGTTACCCTTTCTCCAAACCATGTCAGTCTTTTTTTTGGTCCTCTCTTGTGTCACTCTTCCTCTTCTCCATTTGAGGCCTGTTGCTGCAATTTAAGGAACATAGATATCCACACACATTTTGGGTGCAATCAGGTTAACAGCCATTACCTAAGTCAAGGGGAGTCGGGCTGCTACTTTGGCTGCTGCATCTTCTCTCCAGTTCCCTAGAACCTCAGGAGTCACTTACTTGGTATAAGCCTGGTCCTTGATGACAACTACCTGTTTGGGAAGAGCTAAAGCCTTGTACAACAAAAACCCTGCTTCTGCGTTCTGGATTAGTTTACCCAATGATCCAACAAAATGCTCACTGCGTCCGCAGGGTGCAAAATCGAAGGTGAATTCAAAAACGCACCTCAAGTTGGTGCAGGCATTAACAGTCTCACCTTCAGCCAGTTTACATACTTCAGCGAGCGCCATCAACTCCGGTCTCCTGAGCAAACGTCCCAGGAAGGGAGTGTTTTTTGTTTTGTTTTTCCCTACAAATACCAATGTTGGTTACTAGAGATGAGCGAACGTGTTCTTAACGAACACTTACGCTCCCGGACACCGGCTTTGCCGAGGACTTCAGTGTCCGCGCGTAAAGCTTCGGGGGGCGCCGGGGGGCGGGGAGAGGCGCGGCGGCGTGGGCGGCAGCAGCGGGGAACAGGGGGGAGCCCTCTCTCTCTCCCTCTCCCCCCCACTCCCCGCCGCACCCCCCCGCGCTGCCACGGCGACCCCCGAACTTTTTTTGCCCGAGCACGGAATTGCTCGCAAAGTTCGGTGTTCGGGCGAAAAGGGGCGGAGCCGATCACGTTCGCTCATCTCTATTGGTTACCAGAGCATAAAATGTTCTGCTTGTCCATTTTCATGATATCTGGAACGATCTATAAAAAATTCAAAATTTGGGTTAGCAATTGGTTCATCTTTAACCTCTTAGTGACGGCCCCATCGGGAAACTACGTCCTGAGTGAGTGGGCTTTTAATCCTAGGGGACATAGAATTATGCGTCTTCTTAGGATTAATGCCCCTCAGGCTCTGGACGTGACAGCTCCATGCTGTCGGTGCCCGAAGGTAGCCGACAGCATGGAGCTGTCATCCCGGGCTGCGGGCAGTCCCCCCTGGCAATGCGATCAGCGCTATCCAATTGATAGCGCCGATCGCATAAAAGTTTTTAAAAAGTGAAAGATTCAGCTGCCCTCATGGATCGGATCCATGGAGGCAGCTGACATTACTCACCCCCGTCCGCCGCACTGCTCCCCGCTGTCCTGGTCCTCCTGGCCCCGAAGCCGGCCTTCTGCGTATGCACGCCAGGCGGCATTACGTCAGCCGCATGCGCAGAAGGCCCGGAGCCACGGGAAATTTAAAATCTCCTGGCTCCCAGCTCCTGTAGGTAGCTGGGAGGCAGCAGATGTCAGCGGGGACCGCGATCGCTGTTATCCAATGGATAACGGCGATCGTGGAAAAGTGCACAAAAGTTAAGCGGTCCCCGTTTGAGTAGTCCCCAGTCACGAAAAAAAAAGTAGCGATCTAACATAGGTCGGTCTCACATGACCGGAACGGAATTACGGATTCCGCATGCGTCTGATCCGCGCTAATACGCAGATCAATCGCATTGGATTACACAATTCCGATCAGATCCATGAGGGGAGGTGAAAATACTCACCTCGGTCCTCCCAGATGTCCCGGGACCCGAAGTCCCCTTCTGCGCATGCGCACCCGACGTCAATCATCGGACGCGTGCATAGAGGGGCTCGAGCCCTGGGAAATTCAAAATCCCTCTGCTCCTGGCTACCATGTGTAGCCAGGAGCAGAGATATTTCACCGGAGACATGATCACTGTTATCCTATGGATAACAGTGATCATGTAAAGTAAAAAAAAGGTGTAAAAAAGTAAAGAAAAAAAAAAAACTTTAAAAAAACTTTTAAAAAGTTTAAAAAGCTTATGTTTTATCTCCCCCCACGGATCATATCCGTGAGGGAGGATGAAAGTACGTACATAAGGCCGCCAGATTTATCCGCAGACCTTACACCAGCTTCTGCGCACACGGCCGTCGCCAAAATGGCGGACGCATGCGAAAAGCTGTAGATTGCCATGATAATTTAAATTCTCCCTGCTCTTGGCTACAAAACTGAGCCAAGAGCCCGGAGATTTCACGGGGGGCCGCGGTGAGCAGTTCCTGGTCACGTGTTCGCCGTTATCCAATGGATAATGGCGGTCACATAAAGTTTAAAACAAAAATTGAAGTTTCATCTCCTAATACGCAGATCAATCGCATGGGATTACACAATTCCGCTCACATTAGTGGGTTGGAATTACATAATCCACTTGCAGAAAAGAGAACGCAGCAGGTTCTATTTTACTGCGGATATCCACAACATAGAGCCCATTGTGCCCCATGGTCGCGAATATACCCGCAGCCCATATGCATCCACATTGTGTACGGGCTGTGGGTACCTGTGTCATCGCTAAGCGACGGTGCGGGAAATACAAACAAAAAAAAAGGTGTACTGCGCATGACCGCCTGTGTGAGTAGGCAGTTATGCGCAGTACAATACGCGGCCGTGCGCAGGGTCACGGCCGGCTCACAGCTGGGATCTGCAGCAGACCTTTGCAAGCGGATTCCACATCCGGCCGTGTGAGCCCGGCGTTATTCAGACCGCTACCTGTAATACGTATTTTACAAGAAGCACCGGAAACACTTGCCTTCATGCAGTTCCAGGACCAGCTTGTTGAGCGTCTTCTGTGTGAGACCGCCGCACCTCCGCAAGCTTGAGAAGACTCACGGAACGCCACTTTTTACACCCCATACCCACCACTGAGGTCAAAAAATGACCCCCAAAAAGCATGAGAGGAGGGGGGATACCCGGTTTTATAGGCCCATTCCAACCAGTCTCCATAATTACCTCTGTCTTCGGAAATACCACACAGTTCACATTATTACTTTTGTCTAAGATTTGGGGAGCGCCGAAAAGGGCGCGGGGGGGGGGGGGGGGGGGATATTTTTAGGGAGTCAATTTTTATTCCGTACAAATGAGCAATGGGGCCTGGAATGTATTCAGTTGTGCCCTGCAATCCAACGGGTGTTCCCTCCTTTATAGGCCTTGCCATGGGTCCTGTAAGTACATTAGGGCCACAATGGGTATGTTTCTGAAAACAGGACAAACGGGGGTATCTATTTTGGGGTGAACGTCTTCATTCCTATGTACACTGTACAAAAAAAAACTTTAAATTTAAAAAATTGCCAAAAAAATTGAAAAATCGTAATTTTTTCCTTCTGCTTTGCTTAGATTCATTCAAATACTGTGGGGTCAAAATACGCAGTGCACCCCTAGATGAATTTTTTAAGGGGTCTAGTTTTCAAAATAGGGGCATTTGAGGGGGTTACTTATCGTTTTGGCTCTATAAGTGGGCAATGGGGCCTGGAATTTATTCAGTTGTACCCTGAAATCCAAAGGGTGCTCCTTTCATTGTAGGCCTACCCATGTGTCCTGTAAGTCTATTAGGGCCACAATGGGTATGTTTCTGAACATGGGACAAACAGGGGTATCCATTTTGGAGTGAAAGTCTTCATTTATATGTGTGCTGTACAAAAAAACTGTTTTTAAATTGACGCAATTGCTCAAAAAATGAAAATTGTAATATTTTCCTACTGCTTTGCTTAGATCTATTCAAAAATTGTAGGGTTAAAATACACAGTACACCCCTAGATAAATTCGTTAAGGGGTCTAGTTTTCAAAATGAGGTCATTTGTGGGGGTTCTCTATGGTGGGCAATGGGGCCTACAAGGACTTCAAGCAAAATCAAAATGAGGTCATTTGTGGGGGTTCTCTACAAGTGGGCAATGGGGCCTACAAGGACTTCAAGCAAAATCTATGTTCTTAAAGCCACTGATTACGCCTTTCATTTTGGGCCACGTTGTGCATCCAGACATAAGATTAGGGCCACAATGGGTATATTTCTGAACACAGGACAAACAGGGGGATCCATTTTGGGGTGTAAATACTCATTTTCATGTAAACTATATGAAAAAAATGTGCCTTTAAAATGACATATTTGCAAAAATATGAAATTTTACTTTTTCTCCTCTAAATTGAATTAATTTCTGAAACAAAACTGTGGGTCAAAATACTCCTGACACCCCTCAGTCAATACATTAAGGGGTGTAGTTTTTAAAATAGGGTCATTTGTGGGGGTATCTATTATTCTGACACTTATGAGCCTTTCCAATCTTGGCTTGGTGCAGGAAAACAAAGTGTTCCTCAAAATGCTGAAAAGTAATGTTAAATTTGTATGTCTTCTAAATGGTTAAAAAAAACACGAAAGTTTTTCAAATGTGCATCCAGAATAAAGTAAACTGATGGAAATATATACCTTAGCAAAAATTTGTACAGTATGTTTGCACATATTTGTGTAATTACAGTTGAAAATGTGAAAAAATGACAATTTGTTCAAAATGTTCCCAATATTGGCACTTTTAATAAATATCCATAAATACTATCAGTCTATTTTTTTCCACCTATATGAAGTACAATATGTGGCGAAAAAATGTCAGAATCACTTGGATATGTAAAGCCTTTACGGAGTTATGCTATGTTAAGTGACACATGTCAGTTTTTTTTAAATTTGGCTCCATCACTAAGGCGCAAACAGGCTTCGTCACTAAGGGGTTAACATGCTCAAATGCAAGTTTTCTGCATCATAAGGGCAATGCAATCATTAGGACATCTTGTTGTCCTGTGAGCCTGACTTCTATACCGGGAAAGATCTTTGAACAAATTATTAAACAGCATGTATGCAAGTACTTGGATGAGAATGGAGTAATTACCAGAGCAGCATGGGTTTGTAACAAACAAGTCATGCCAGACTAATCTAATCTCCTATGACAGAATCACCGACTGGGTTGATCAGGGAAATGTGGTGGATATAGTATATCTGGACTTTAGTAAAGCGTTTGACAAAGTATCTCATACCATACTTATTGATGAAATGACCAAATCTGGGATTGACAGGGCAACTGTTAGGTGAATTCACAACTGGCTGAGTGATCGTACTAAAAGAGTGGCCATAAATGGCTGCACATCCAAGTGGAAGAATGTATCAAGTGGGGAACCACAAGGCTCTGTCCTAGGCCCAGTGTTGGTCAACATTGTTATAAATGATTACGTTAGGTAATTATTCCCCTTTACTCTTCCTTAGTCAGACCTCATCTGGAATACTGGGTCCAGTTCTGGGCACACCACTTTAAAAAAGACAAAGACAAACTTGAGCAAGTTCAGAAAAGAGTTACCAGGATGGTGAGCGGTCTGCAAAGCATATATCTATATTCCACAACACTTCTGCTCAATTCACAACCTGATTGGTTGTTTGGGTTGGCTGATTCACAGTGATTGGTTGTTTGGGTTGAATCGAGCAGAAGTGTTGTGGAATATAAATATACGCGTCTGCAAATCATGTCTTATGAGGAACGGTTAAAGGATCTGGGAATGTTTAGCTTGCAGCAGAGAAGAGACTTAGTAGCGGTCTACAAATATCTGAAGGGCTGTCACAGTGCAGAGGGATCAGCCCTATTCTCATCTGCACAAGGAAAGACTGATCTGGATTATGGTTTTCTCCAGCAGGTTTCCGGGTATTTTGTAGCTTCCGAATTGTATAGTGTGCACACATCATCGAGCAGATTAGACACAAGCGATCAGACTCATATCCAAAATGGCTCTCTGCCCAGAAACAGCCAGACAGCTCCTTTTATTGTAAAGCATAACATGGGCGTGCAACAGGTTACATCAGTAACATATAGGGTTCTCATTTGTCGGATCATATAGAATCGCCCGCCTCTCTGCCCACCCTCTCCAAGTGTTGATGTGGCGTGGACTCTGTCCTAGCTGAAGTCATTTCTGTGTAGTGATAAATCATTGTTTAAATAGATTATGTGGGGAGTGGAAGGGGGCTAGGTAAACACTCAGTGTTGAACACAAATATACACATAACACTATGGCCCTTAACTCTTAGAGGCTTCTTGTGCAATTCCTATGTACTTAGCTAACATTACATCATACATCCTTCACCATCCCATTGTCTAGCAAATACCATGATTAGATTGTGTGGCCATTAACCTCCACAGAGCTAAAAGTCATTACAACAGCATAATACATTTGGTTTATACAAATCGATAGACATTTTATACTAACTAATCATCAGGTCTATCACAATCCCCCCTTAAAATGTCTATCCTCTAACTCTCTATCTAATTTTCACAGTTCTCTGCGCGTGAGCCTATAACTGGAGCGCGTTGAAGGTTCGTTTTAGAGTCTTCAAGGAGGTGTAGGACTTGTCCACTCCTTCTGGGGATGCATCCAGCAAACTCATGGTGGGAGCGGCTTTTCCAGCATCAGTTTCACAGGCCTCTCTGACACAGGGGATAACACAGCAGACTAGAACAGAAAAGATAACCATCAGTTCACATACAACAGCGACGCCCGTCTGTGCCAGGATCCTTTACCACCCGCTCATCCATGGCGAGTACTGGTCCCAAAAGTTAGCTCTTTTTAGTTAGTGCGGTCAGCTTCTTAATGGCAACTGCGTCTTTACCCGCGGGTCACGTGTCGTCTAGGATGTAGGTACAACAAGTCTCCCCTATCATCTTACAGACACTCCCCTTTTTAGCTAAAGTCATATCTAAGGCCATTCTATTTTGAAAAGTCATAGTCGAGGTAGGTCCTATTGGTCGACTAGCCCCTATAAGGTGTCTCTAGTATAATTTATAAACCACTGCTAATTATAATAAACATAATTAATCCAGTCAACATTTATTTACCATAATGATCAGGAAAATGGACTCGAATCTAGTTTTTAACTTGGTCTCTAATTTTTTTAAAACTCGTCAGGTACCCCCCTTGACTATCATATGACGTCAATGTATACGTGTAGATCAAAAGTACCACCAGGGGTCTCTCTTCTCGCTCTAGTATAATGTTACAATACTAGTAGTGTGCACAGGTACGCACGGCCTGGGACTCCCTAATCTTCACCCACACCAATGTCTCTCCTGGAGATAGTCCTAATGGTGAACACGTCCAGGCCGCCTCACCCTGACCCTAAACTACCTAGTGACAAGACTGGAAGGAACCGCCGTACCTATGCAGAAAACAAGGATAGACCAACATGACAGGATAACCACAAAACACAGACTGAGTTGGATCGAGATAAATTAACTATTGGGGGTAACCTCATTATCCTCAATGCTGTCTGACAGGATGTGGAGGAGCATAAGGGCTTTACTAAGGCACACTCCCCTGTCCAATTACCTTCCAGACGGGTCCTCTACCTCATGTCTCCACAAAGCCAGTAAATGTCTCCTAAGGACTGAACCTGATTCTGGATCCATTCCCCTCCTATCGTACCGTAGGAGGAGCAATACCCGTTAGTGAGTTCCCCAAAAATCTCCCTCCACCCTGCCTATTTGCCTGGCAGGTGTAGTTTCCAGGGTAGTCAGTAATACTCTCTCCGGTGCAAACACTTAAGTAGTTATAGAGTATTCTTTCTTCCATTTCTCACGGACAGTGTAATTAGTGGAAATGTTCGTGAAGAGACTAAGAAACCACTCTTCAGCATCTACAGGGAGATTTAGGGGGACCATCCCCGAGTGTAGTCGGGCACTACCGCACACGCAACAGTTAGACTTGTTGCTCCTGTTCTGGTCAGAGTAGCCAGTCGCTACTGTCAAGGTGTCCTCAAAAGGTAGGGTCGGCTATGATCATCATGTTCGTCAAGGTCTTTATCTTACGGCGGAGGGGGTTAATTATGGGCACGGGACTAAGTGAAGGCTTCCATTCGGGTGCATCTACCATATCCCTTATTTTAAACTTCCCTAAGGGATCTGTCCTCCCGTACAGGTATGTCCCCAGACTGTAAGTCCCTCCGTCCCCCGGGCTTGGGATCTCCCATGGTTAATGTAAAAACCACATTAAAACCAAGCAACATACTAAGTTCAGCCTTCCAATACCTGCTGTCCTTATTATTCTCAAGGAGGGTTATACGACTAATTAGGGATTTCCCGCTCTTATCTTTCTTATTTAAGGCACTTTGCGGTTTATAGGACCAGTCTGTTCCTGCGTTCCATCCCACTAATCCCCAATAACGGCAGTCTTCTCCCCAGACGTTATCAGTGGCGCGAACATATTGTATTCCCCGGGTATATAAGTCATATAACCAGCTGGACTGAGCTAAATCTGGCCTGCGGTGGGATATTGCGCCTAGACACGGGACCACAGTACAATAGTCGAAGGAATATGCGGCTACTTGAGCATTGGACGAGTTATACTAGAAGGTAACCATACCCCCATATTCTTCCGACTAAGGATTCCAGTTGCCACCCTCCTCTCTCACTAGCCCTAACCAGAGTAATGTCTTTGGCACAACTAAGACTGGTCTCCCGGATCTGAAGCTTTCTTACAGTATGAAGCATGGATCCATGTAAGTCTTTCGGCTAGTTTCACAGCTGTGGCAGTAGTCAGAAGCACCTGGTAGGGGCCATCAAATCGGGGCTCAAGAGGGTGCTTCCTGAGGAACTTCTTGACGCACACCCAATCCCCAGGCTGCAAGATATGTGTCCCAGTGTCTGCCTCTGAGTCTGGAAGAGAACACCTGTGCATAGGCTTTGGTTAGTTCTTTAACAACGGAAATCACATAATTAGTCAACACATCAGATTGTAATTGTAACTACTGAGGATAGTAACGACCTAGCCTTGGGGCTAGCCCAAACAATCTCGTAGGGAGATAATGTATAATCCCCCCTGGGTTCATATCTAACACTGTATAAGGCTATTGGATGACAGTCTTTTCAAAGTGGCGTCATTTTTAAGTATCTTACTTTTTAGCGTGCCACTAAGTCTCTCCACCTTTCCACTACTCTAAAGATGGTACAGTATGTAAAAGGCCTGGGATACACCCAGAGCAGACATGACATGTTACATTCACCTGCGAAGTTTATACCTCTGTCTGACTCTGAATCACTTCTGGTACCCCATATTCACAGTTTACCTCGTTCATGAGCTTCTTTGCGGTTACCTACTTGTTTGTCTTGGTAACAGGGTCAGCCTCCAACCTGCAAAGACATCAACAACAACAAGCACGTATTCATACTTCCCAACAAGTGGGAGCTGAACGTAGTCAATTTGCAATCCCTGAAATGGGTAGAGTGGTCTAGGCAAGTGTGATGTGGCAAATTTACTTCTGCCCTGTCTCACTCATGGCATAGATCATGCTAAACTGGACAAATGATGCAGCAGCTACAGAGAACCTAGAAGTCGCCCATCCTCTTTCAAGCGTCAACATCATTGCTGCTTTACTAGGTGGGTCTTTCCGTCCATCAGCTGGGCCATCATGGGATACAGGAACTGTGGTGGGCAAGTGCTGTTGACTGTTCACCATACGCTGTCCTGTTTCTGCTGCTCCCATATTAGTCCATTTATTCTTTCCTTCCTTGCTGGCTTGTAACTGTAAAAGTCTTTAGCATATCAAAGTCCAAATTTTTGTCAATGTCCAAAGTTTTTACCACTGACTCATGCCGTCAGTATCTTTTCTTCTTTCTTCCACGGCTTGAGGGCCGCTGCCTTTGCTATGCTGTCAGCGAGGGTGTCGTCCCTCATCTCTCCAGTGTAGGAATCGGTGCGAACTCTCAACTTTGTCAGGTAGAAGTAGGGCCTCCATGCAACTCTGTACCGCTGCACCATTCTCAATTGGTTGTCCTGCTAAGGTAAAAACTGTCTGGCCTTCCATATTGGGCCGTAATCATGAGCTATGCCAAATGCATACCAGGAGTCAGTGTAAAGGGTTGCCGTCTTACCTCTCGCCACTCTACTCGCCTCAGTGATGGCCTTCAATTCCGCTTCTTGTACTGAGACATGCGGAGGCAGAGCTTCTGCTTCTAGGACATCTTGTTGTGTGACCACTGCATATCCGATGTGGAGTCATCAATCCTCACCCTGGTACCATCTGCAAAAAGCTCAACATATGCATTATCAACAGAGGTTCTGGTAACTGTTTGCATACCTGCAGTTTCTTACTGAATTAGTACTAAATAATCGTGTTGATGTTCTATTTCACATGGCTCGGAATCTTGTAGCACAAAATCATTTACTTCCTTTTTATCTTATTTCATTTATTTATTTATTTTTTTTAAACCCAATAGCTGATCTACAACACCTAGATCATCTATGACCCAGATCACCTATGCCTCCCTCTTTTGAACCGGAATACTCAATGGAAAAAAGAGTAATTGCGTTCAAACTAGTAAACCAAGAGGCACAAAAACAAGCACTTTGTAGGTCAAGGTGACATTGTATGCAGCGAAGTCTGAGCGAAAATATCCTTTAGATTTTTTAGATTTTTTTTTCGGGTCGCAGTTAGCATTTTTTAACACAAGGGGGCGCAACACAAGTAAAATTTTACGTCACCAAGTGTAATAGTATCTCAGGGGATGGCCAGCGTTTAACTTTCACTCTCCTGTCGGAATATAATTATAGCTTCAGTGTAGACTGACACTAGAATATACAAAAGACTTAAGGAAAACTAAAGAATACGGATGAATTAACATCCTACTCTGGGCAATTCAGTCCCTTTTTCTTCACATAAAAAGTAAAATTACTTCATCAAATTGCGTAAAAAAGTTTGCTGGGTGACTATAGGGAAATTATTCCATCTGTAGGAGCCTTCCGTAACATCATCTGTCTGAGCATCCATTGGAGAAGCGGGCAGTGGAAAACAGAGCCCCTGGGAACATGAAAGAGCGTCCCCTGTCATGTATTCCCGGCCTCTGTCCCCCATGCATCAACTCCAATCTTCCATGCACTATAAACCAGCTTAGTCATCTACTATGTCCCAAGCTGCATCTTCACAAAGGTTTGTTTCCCTGAACTTATCACACATCCAAAGTGGCCACATCTTGGAGTGTAACAAAGTCCGGTCAAACAAGACCTTACATCAGACAATCATGATGTTAGCACTGGATACAGTGGCATTGGGGAATATAGGCCTCCCAAGTGCAGCAAAATGGCCGCCAGAGGCAGAAAGGGGCGGGGCTACAAATCTCCCAGGTGAGGCAAAATGGCTGCCGGAGGAAGGGGCGGGGCCAGGGGCAGCAGCACTTCCAGGTGAGGCAAAATGGCCGCTGGAGGAGGAAGGGGCGGGGCCAGGTCCTGTCCCGGATGGGGAGGGACCGGAAGTAACATCACACACCCTGAAAGTGAGCACATGGGGGGAAGTAACTTCAGGGTGGGGGCAGGGCTCACCACATTTACTGCAGAGTCACACTATGTGGGGTTGTAAACATTGCAAGCGCGGCTGCCATTACAGGGAGGGGCTGTAGTCAACACAAAGGCATTACATTGTTCATAAGCAATACACATACCCCCCTACATGCTTCCTCCTCTTGAATCTCTTAACTACGTTATACCAAAAAACTAGCTAAAAACGCCTTTCTTTCTGCTAGGCTTCCTGCTCATCTTCTGAAAACTTTCTACAGTCTATCTTACCATACTCATTTCTGCTCCCTTCCCTTCAGCAACCAAATCACAAGCTCTATGACCTTTGTCCTTGCTCACTTTGCTCCCCATTCTCTAAACAACCTGCGTCTATGCCTAACCTTCTCAATCTGCTCAACTCTATTCTACCTGCTTATTCTATCCTATTCGAAGTTTCTGGACACAGTAGTGTTTCTCTTGTAAAATCTGCGTTCTTCAAATCCTTCCAATATAACCTCTCTTTCCCACTCAGATTACAATGCACATTAATTCTACAAAATACAAGACAACGGGAACGGAAGGGTTAATTGAGAAAAGCTTTCAGTGGCGTAACTTCAGTCCACTCTCTTATCAGCAACCCTCCCCCAATAATAAACACTGCACATTCTTTCTATAATACCAAACAGACGGGATTACTGGAGAATACCCACAACGTCTCAAGGTATATATCTCATCTACCTTTATATCAACCCACCGTCTACTAGTAATCCCCAAGAGCACTCCTTGTACACGATCTAGACAGGACATTTAGCTATACACAGAGACTGACGATTATTTTCAATGACCAAAAGTTTCTGGAGTCAGCCGTCACACCACGGCTATATTCCCGTGTATATACCTTTTCACATATGAGAACATAACACGCTCAATCATACGGGTAAATATGCGTATCATAAATCTTCCTAACCTCACACTAGTTGCCTAGGAGTAAGTGTCTCTCCGGCGTGCTCCCTCAGATTTAAACAGCCGAGTCCGCCCTTCTGACACATTAACCCTCACAGAATTTGTCTCTTGGTCTTGTATACCCAATTTTTAACCGTCTCAGACATAATATACCCAGCATACAAAATACCCCTTAAGCATGTTAAAACGGTGGTCTTTTTTCCGAGTAAGAAAGAACTATATTACCTGCCTTTCATTAATTTATCACTCTGGATCAGAAACAGGCAGAAAAGCAGTCAGAATTCAGCTCACATCGGTAGATTTACATAAAGCAATCTTACCGTGTTCTGTAGATTTTCGGGCCCCTGAGTACTGCGAGCCATCTGCCGATCTCTGTATTTTTCCAGAATGAAAGAAATCAAAATCTCTAACTCGGCCCACCCAGGGACGCCACTGATCTGGATTATGGTTTTCTCCAGCAGGTTTCGGGGTATTTTGTAGCTTCCGAATTGTATAGTGTGCACACATCATCGAGCAGATTAGACACAAGCGATCAGTCTCATATCCAAAATGGCTCTCTGCCCAGAAACAGCCAGACAGCTCCTTTTATTGTAAAGCATAACATGGGCGTGCAACAGGTTACATCAGTAACATATAGGATTCTCATTTGTCGGATCATATAGAATCGCCCGCCTCTCTGCCCACCCTCTCCAAGTGTTGATGTGGCGTGGACTCTGTCCTAGCTGAAGTCATTTCTGTGTAGTGATAAATCATTGTTTAAATAGATTATGTGGGGAGTGGAAGGGGGCTAGGTAAACACTCAGTGTTGAACACAGATATACACATAACACTATGGCCCCTAACTCTTAGAGGCTTCTTGTGCAATTCCTATGTACTTAGCTAACATTACATCATACATCCTTCACCATCCCATTGTCTAGCAAATACCATGATTAGATTGTGTGGCCATTAACCTCCACAGAGCTAAAAGTCATTACAACAGCATAATACATTTGGTTTATACAAATCGATAGACATTTTATACTAACTAATCATCATGTCTATCACAAGACTAGAAGCAATGGGATGAAACTGAAAGGGAGTAGACACAGATTAGATCTTAGACAGTGAGGGTGATCAATGAGTGGAACAGGTTACCACGGGAGGTGGGGAGTTCTCCTTTAATGAAAGTGTTCAAAAAAAGGGTGGACAAATATCTGGGATGATTCAGTGAATCCTGCACTTAGCAGGGGGTTGGACCTGATGACCCTGGAGGACCCTTCAAATGCTAACAGTCTAGGATTCTATGATAGTGTTAACTTACCAGATGATATAAGAACAGGTTACCATGGGAGGTGGGGATTTCTCCTTCAATGGAAGTGTTCAAAAAAAAGGCTGGACAAATATCTGGGATGATGGGAACGGAAGTAATGTAGTGGGATTCAACCTGGTGCACCCTGGGGAGGTCTAGCTATGTATATTCTTTGCCTTTAAATGTGAAGACGAACAAGTACTGGCAGGATTTCAGTAGGGGAAGACTAAATAAGGCATTTTCCAGTTGCACACCCATAAAATGAGTGGCAGTAGGGGGCACCTTAAGCCATTAAGGTGTGAAGATTTGGGACAATGGGCGCTATCAATTCAGTTACTCTGTTTATGGCACAAAGATCATGTACAATTCACTAAGTAGGGGGCTCGCCTTTTTTCTCCTTTCTTTTTGACTGGATACAATGGGGTATTACAAAAAGAAGTGGTTTCTTTTATGGACCGGCCTGTAGTAAGCCATGAATTGTTACTTAAATGGCTACATCTTCTGCAGGGCTCAGGGGGTATTAAGGTGTGCAGGGAAGCACAGCCTCTTCTTTCAGCTTCACCAAGACAGGTGGGACCGGAAGCTTCCCAATATTGTCTTGCTAGTTGCCCATAGTGTCTGTGGGACCTGAGTAAGCTGGGTTATATCTGCAGAGGGCGTGAACTTGTTAGCTTGTTCCAAGAAGACAAAAGCTTTTAACAAGCAAATTAAGTGTTCATCCACCTCAGAGTACCATCAGGTAAGAAATGGATAGTTGCTTACAAAGCTTGTAGCACTTCCACCTCAAACAGATTTATAGGTGCAGTGTCGCGGACTAGGAATTGTGTTAAAATCTAGAGATGAGCGAACGTACTCGTTTCGAGTAATTACTTGATCAAGCACCACGATTTTCGAGTACTTCCGTACTCGGGTGAAAAGATTCGGGGGGCGCCGGGGGGAGGCGTGGTGGAGTGGGGGGTAGCAGCGGGGAACAGGGGGGAGCCCTCTCTCTCTCCCTCTCCCCTTCACTCCCCGCTGCAACCCCCCACTCACCCACGGCGCCCCCCGAATCTTTTCGCCCTAGTACGGAAGTACACGAAAATCGCGGCGCTCGGGCGAAAAAGGGGCGTGGCCGAGTAGGTTCGCTTATCTCTATTAAAATCCTATGTGTGGGGTAGACTATTTTGCGACTCCCGTCAATATTTGCATTAGCTACACGCACGTCACAGACAACTCTGCTACATGCACGTTGCACACAGTACTACTACATGCCCGTCACAGCTGCTGTATCGTGCATATATTCCTCATTTTGCTAATAAGCCCTAAATTTCATACTGGCAGAAACTACATGCTCTAAGTCCAACATCAGGGCTATGGACACTTTCTTATTTTTGAAAGGCATTTATTGGAGGGGTGGTTATTTATGAGGGCATACTCTCTGTAGTTTCTGCCAGTATGAAATTTAGGGCTTATTAGCAAAATGAGGAATATATGCACGATACAGCAGCTTAGGAAGGCTCTATACTATCATCATATCCTACTATAGCTGACTATGTAGGAGAACTAAACGGGGATACGATTTTTGATCCTTTCCTAATTGAACATCGTGCTCTCTTAGCCATTGTACTCCTATTTGCTAAACTG
Source organism: Eleutherodactylus coqui (assembly GCF_035609145.1). Taxonomy (NCBI): domain Eukaryota; kingdom Metazoa; phylum Chordata; class Amphibia; order Anura; family Eleutherodactylidae; genus Eleutherodactylus; species Eleutherodactylus coqui. The sequence goes on from NC_089837.1 coordinate 84,534, forward strand.
CAGGAGTAACAATTAGTTTTGCTCACGACAGGAGCTTACAATTTCTAAGTGTTATATTATTAGTGCCCTCCCCTCGAAGAAATATATGTATCTTCATGTGCCGATTAACATACTCTCATCGAGTTACAGCTCAGTGCTGATCAACTGGCTGATATAGAATATACGAGCCTCTTTTATCTTGGGCAGCATACTGTGTCCTGGATATTTCACAGACATTCACTTCATGATGATCCGTGGGATCCACGGGGAAACGCGTTGAAGTCCCAAGTCTTATAAAGTAAAAATATGCATATGTCTATGGTGACTCCATCATATGTATGATTAATGGGGTCCTGTTTATCTCCAAATCACAACATAATACTATGCACTAATGATCCTACGATTGGGATGATCATTACTATTTGGTTATTCTCAAACCTGCTGCAATAATTAAAGGCAACTGACACATTATCCAGCCTATTGCATCAGGATATATTTCGGATTGAGTATCCATGCTGTATATCAATAGGACACTTTAAGATCCAATATACACTTGACAGAGATAAATCAAACAACCGACCGGATAAGATTCTAAGCTCAAGGTCGTTCTGATATTCCCTGTATTGATGCACGAAGAGGAATGGCTATCTTATATCCAGTATTAGGCCTCCTTCCCACGAGCGTGACGGGCTCCGCAGCGTAATATTCCGCTGTGAAGCCCGTCACGGCGCCCCCCAGAGCCCCTATACTTACCTGCGGGAGATAGCGTGAAATCGCTTCCCCGCCCACCACCGCCGCGTCACCGCTCGTCACCGCTGGTCACCGCCCACCGCTCTCGCGTCACCAGCCGTGTCACGTGACGCGGCCGGACCGCGTCATTTGGCGTCATATGACGCTCGGCGGTGGGCGGGAAAGCGTTTTTTCACGCTATCTCCCGCTGGTTACAGCGGGAGATAGCGTGAATGGACGGCTTCCATTGACTGCAATGGAAGCCGTCAGTGCGTACAGCCCGTCCTCACCCGCAGAAAATAGAGCATGCTGCGGGTGAGGACGGGAGAAATCGCGGTGCGTAATTCCGCGGTGGAATTACGCATCGTGAGCATGGAGCTATTAGGTTCAATAGAACCTAATAGCTGCGTGCAACGCAGCGGATTTTCGCCGCGAATTACGCGGCGGAAATCCGTTCGTGGGAAGGAGGCCTTAGGGCGAGCACCCACTGGCGTTTTTTTACCTGCGTTTTGCGTTTTGCGTTTTGCGTTTTTCCTGCACAGGCATAGAGATAACATGTGTTCCTGTCCACTGGCGTTTTTTTGCGTTGCGTTTGCGTTTTTAACATAGGAGCTGTCAGTTGCATATGTGTCCTTATTTTTCTCCATGGAAATTAATGGAAAAGCCGCGAAAACGCCGCGAAAAACGCCGCGGAAAAAACGCGGGAAACGCGGCGAAAACGCTGCGTTTTTTTCCCGCGGAAAACGCAAACGCCAGTGGGTGCTCGCCCTTATACTGAAGATAGTATCCTAACAGCCTATTGAAGGATATGTGTGTCAGGTTGGCATCTCTCATATCATTAATCGTGGTTGCCAACTAAATTCAGTGTGCTACCCATATGATTGTTTTGTGCACTTTTGTGTTAGGTGTGCCCTATAGTGTTAAATGTTTTTAAGTAAAAATCAATAAATATTATTTTAGAATCTAGTCTAAACTGTGAAGGGCTTAATACATAATTATTAGACTACTGCCCCTGTAAATGAATTAGCTCACTTTCAAGCTTCAGGCTTTGTGGTCAAACAGTACACATATCACATATAAAACATACATAGACCCTTCACACGCAAAAATTCACAAAACTAGCAGATCAAAATGATTTATGATCAGAATCAAAAAGTATTACATTCTAATTCTCTCAAATTTTCAATTTACATTGCACAGACAACTTTGTAATCACTGTACATAAACATCCTTTCAACTCCACTTCCTTATAACCATCAGCATAGTCTTGCCGGAATGCCCCAATTCACTTATCATCATCACTATTAATTAGCCAGCCTTAGCTTTCCAACTTCTCAAACCACCTGTATCCTTTCTCAATCCATCCGTATCTGTCTGAATCACTGTACTTTTCTCCTAAACTGACAGCCCCTCCTTCCAGGATTTCATATCTTTGAGGAAAAGAATAGCCTTCTTGCTAGTAATAGAACTACACAACAGATTTCAATGTCAACCTATAGCATAACCTTAATATGCTTTCCAACTGCATATCTTCATTACACAAACATTATTATTTTATTTATACACAGGCCAAAAAGCGTGTTTTTAAAGTATAAACTGAGTCTGTAATTACATGGGACGGCCGACAGCACTAAGTGGTAAGTTTCCATAACTCACTATTGTTGAGCTTCCCGTGAGCTGCCCTTACGGCACAGTCCTGTTCTCAGAGATATTTGTCTCTTTAGCAGTCCGTTTGGCTTACCGTTTGTCACGTCGAACCTGGACACGCCGGATTAGTCACTCGCTGATCTCCCATAAATGCAAATAAATAAAGACGCAACAAGAAAGGAACCAAACTATGGGAAACACTGTCCCTATACAACCAAACACTGGGAAGGGCCCTGCCTGAAAGCTCTGACAGTGTGCCTCAGCCGTTAGTTGACCCTACATGGGAAAGGGGAACACCACAAGAAATCCAAAACTAGAAATGAAAACAAACACAGTACTTAGCTTGAGATGCAGCAAGTAACTGAGTAATCCAGGAGCAAGCCTCTCACTGCCAGCCCAGTCAGGGCTTATTTACAGGAGCATTTATCGGCCGCCGGTTTCATGGCCAGACGATATACGCTACCCTCTGATGCATTGGATTCCAATGCATCAGATCACACAAGCGTATTCCTGGACGGCAAATATAGCACCGGGCGCTTTTATGCCGAGCAGCAAAGATAGTCCTTAAAACATTCGCTCACAGGTCATCATCCTGTGTAAACAAGAAGTCTGACATCAGACTCGCTAATTAAGATATATAATACAAATATACCATTATTTTGTGAATGATCTCTGTTGGAAAAACAAAAACACATTAGCGTCACCTTACATTAACCAAGATAGGGAGGGGAGAGGAGATCAGACAAGGGAGACAAAGGGAGGGAGGGAAGGGGTAGAAAAGGGGTGGGATAAGGGATGTACAAAAAACAGCCCAAGGTTCGGTAATATGCCATCTGACTTAATGCACCATTCATGGGCTAACAGATAATAATAATAATCTTTATGTGTATAGCGCCAACATATTCCGCAGCGCTTATATAGACAGGGGGAATACAGAAAGACAAAAGTACAAACATTACAGAACCATGGTTACATAGTAATCAGTTGATGGAAACAATAGGGCTGAGGGTCCTGCTCCAAAAAGCTTACATACTACAAATAATGGGGGGTAGAGAAGGTAAAGGGCTGGAGATGTGCACAGTATGTCGGGGTGGAGAGTGAGGGATGCTATACACACAGACAATGGTCAGACATTTAGCTGTGTGACCGCAGAATTGGTATGACTGCAAGGGCAGTTGATGGTGGCTGGCAAGGATTGCAGTCAGTAGGTCAGGGAGCATGTTGGCTGATGGCTGAAAGCCTCACAGAAGGGGAAATAAAAAATTAAAAACAATCACAGAAAATGGCCGTTACTGACTGGGGAGTGCATATAGATGCATCCTCCTCTCACCATGCAGGTAGCTGACTACCAAATGGAGGAGCGAATAACACCTATGCAGGACACCGATAAGACAACCACTCACACTGCCTCTTGATAATGAGGGGGGTGGCTGCTTCCCGCCAGGAGCAGGGTAGAAAGCCAGCCAGACGACGATCTCATCAAGTCCACCCTGGCCGGGTTCAACCAACAAGAGTGGCCGGCCCCTCAAAACAAATGTAACATTCAGTCCCGCAACATAACCTGAAGTCACCCCCAATGAGCAACTTAAGAGGCAATCAGCAGAAGCAATCAAAGAGTCAAGCATCGCCTTCCAGATCAGCCTCTCTATTCTTTTTTTCGGCGACTTGGAGTTTCCTGTCAGGTGCCAGGCCCCCGGGGTTACCAGCCTGGAAAATTTAGGAAGCTGTGGGAGTGGGAGCCAGCAGGGTAGCTCTATCGGCTCTAGGTCTAGGTGTTGCCAACAGATCTGCTGATCCTCCATAGAACGAATATTTATTCTCTAACTCCTGTGGGTGATTCGCAGGCCAAAGGGAAACAGTCAAGCATATTTAATGTAATTGGCCCTCAGTATGTCCAGTAGAGGGCGTAGAAGACGGCATATAGCCAGGGTAGAAGGAGCCAAATCCTGGTAGATTTGGAGAGGGGCACCTGCATATTTCAGATCCCTGCGGCTTCTTGCAGCTCTTAAAATGAAAAAGGGATCTTGGAAGGAGAGAAGTTTATAGGTAACGTCTCTCGTAGGCTCCGTAACTGCAGGCGGAGGTCTAAGCGCTCTGTGAATGTGCTTGATTGAAATGGTAGCCACTCTACCTGCTCCCAGTAAACCGACGAAAATGCCATTAGCCACCTTAGATAAAGAAAACCACAGCCCAGGACTCTGGCAACCCTTTAAAGTGAACATTACAACACCTGTTTCTGTTTTCTAAGTCCTCTTGCATAATTAGGGCATCCACCCACTAGCGTTTTTTTAGCGCTGCGTTTTTTTAATGCAAATGTCAATGGGACTTTCTAATGTTAAAATCGCATCGCACAGAAATCGCAGAAGCACAAACGATATCGCTGCATTAAAATAAATGCTAGTGGGTAGACACCCTTAGGCCTCTGTTCAGATAGTTATGCCGGTCTTTTAGCACCTACAACATCTCAAGAGAATGAGAGGTGATGGAGGCTGAGGAGGACTCCAGCTCCTCCACCTGGTGCCCTATGTGCTTGGTATCCTCCTTGATTTCTGCCAAGTTGGACATCACAGGGTGAAGGACTTTCATAATGAGCTCCTTCATGAACCCGTTGGAGATGAATTTCCGGTCCTTCCCATCAGAAAAGGCCTCCTCCTCCCTCACCTTACTGTTAGAAGCAATAGGCTCCAGGCTCGGCACCATCTTGGATACAGCATATGGTGATCGAGCGCTCCATTCCTTCAGGTACCGCTACATGTCAGCTTATCCCTTGTTAGCTCCTGGGGTCCCCAGCTGCTCAACCCTTCTCGCTCTCTGCCGCTCTTCCTCACTTTTAGCTGCTTCTTGCTGTCGAATAGGTCCTCTGAAAGTGCTGCGCTGATGGAGCTCCCTGCTCAAGCGTCCATCAGGCTCAGCGGTCAGACTCAGCCCATTGTATGCCTATTTTTGGGCAGGAAACGAGACAGCAATTGTAGGGTTAAACAGTTACTGCGCCTGTGTAATTCTATAGTGAAATGTAACCAATCAGCTTGTTTTTGCATAATGAAGGAATGTCTACGTGTGGATTGTATAAAAGATTATGTTTCCTTTAATTCAGGGCCCAGTGTTGGAAAATGATTGTACTGGATACACACACATATTATATATATATATATATTAAAGAAGCTATAATTCCTGAAGAATCAGCCTCGGTGTCGTGTTCTGCCACTACATCGGAGCCTCAGGTCATAGCCAGCAAGGGCGGGCAACATAGTCAGGCACGTTGGGGATTATAGTACACAGGGAGGGCAATGCAATACAGAGGATTTCACAGAGATGTACTCAGGAAACAGGCCAGTGGTTGGTACAGGAGTACAGGATAATAATTGTCTTTTACAGGGAGCAGGTGTGGGAAGCAGATGATTTAAAGGCTGAGGGCTCAGCAGGTAGAGCTGCCGCCTGGAGTACAAAAGCTCCTGGGTTCAAGTCCTGACAGTTGCCGCCTCCTTCCAGGATGGTTTCTGGACATCCCACGGGCTGATTTTCCTAGACATCTTCTATAGAAAGCCCACGTTAGCTTAGGCGCATGGACATTGGAGGACGGCTCCCAGGAATTTGCCTTTGAGCCATATCCCTTCCATTGGACCTAATACTGTAGTTCTTCTAAAATTCCTTGAGTCCAGAATCTTCTCAATCTCGTACTCCTCCTCCCCTTAATCTACCAGTGGAGGAGGTGGCTGAGTCCTTCCCAGAAAGGGATTTTCTTTAAATTGCTTGAGAAGTGCATTATGGAAAACCTAGTGGATCCTCAGGCTCTCAGGAAGATCCAGACGAAATGCCACCTGGCCTCTCTTCACCGTGATTAGGAATGGCCCCTTAAACGTTTGCTCAAACTTGGAAGGGGGTACATGGTTTTTGAGGTTTTTGGTCGATAACCATACTTTATCTCCTATCTGAGAGGTAGGTGAGAGTTTGCGGTGTCTATCTGCTACTTGCTTGTAATTCTCCTGGGCCTCTCATAGTACCTCTTTTAAGCCTTTCTGGATTTCTTGGAACACAGTCTGTGGGTGATGGTTGGAACAGGAGTATTGACAGGAAGGCCCGGAATAAGGACAGGATGTATACTGTAGTTTTAAATAAACAGAGTCTGAGAGGTGGAACTGTGTCTGGCATTGTTGTAGGTGAATTCCGCCTTTGGTAGATAATATGCCCAATCATCCTGAAGGTGGGAAATAAAGCAATGGAGATTTTGCTTTTGAGTCTAGTTCATCCACTCAGTCTGACCATTGGACTGCGGAAGAAACGGAGAAGACAGGTTAACAGTGATCCCTAGGGCCATACAAAAGTTCCTCCAGAATCTTGATCTGAACCCCTCTGAAACCACATCATCAGGAATCCCATGAAGTCTAAATATTTCCCTGATCACCAATTCCACGGGGTGCTTTCCATATCCTTTTTTGAACTTTGTTAGTAGTTCTTTTGAGTTAAGAATACACAGGAAATTTGGGGGGGATAAAATAGTACAGTCTGTGTTAGACCTTTCCTTAGGTTCAGCAAGAATCTTGGATAAGGCATTGGCCTTGCCATTTCTGGAACCGGGCTGGTAGGACGATAAATTTGAATCTGGAGGTGAACAAGGCCCATTGTTTATGTCTTGCCTATATTCTCTTCACTGTAAGGAGAAATTCCAAATTCTTATGCTCCATAAGAACTGTTACCGGATGATGGTCTCCTTCAAGGAGATGTCTCCATTCCGAGAAAGCAACTTTTATGACTAAAAGTTTCGTATTTCCAATGCCATAGTTTCCTTCTGCAGATGATAAGGTATAGGACAAAAGAAGGAAATGGTTACAGCTGAATTTTATCTCCGACACATTAAGACAGGAGAGCGCCTACAGCAGAGTCGGAGGCGTCTACCTCAATGACAAAAGGTAATTCAGGATTTGGATGGACCAGTGTTATGTCCGCTGGCGCACAAAAGCGCCACTCTTCATCACGGACGCAAACATGTCCATTTAAAACCGCAAACACCCACAAAGTATTGCATAGACCAATTGCACCTCTCGAGGGTAAGATGGAAAGACCCCTGTCCCTTACTTACCAGGGAAAGTGGGGAATCCCTGCCTAAAAGCGGGGTAATCGTCCTGAGGAGGTCGGCCCTACGGTCTTTATCTATGACCTAGCTATCCCTGATTAGGAACCTGGAGAGAAGCACTAAACACACAGGATACAAAACTGTTCACACACACACACACACACACGCACACACTGTACACAGTACAGGACAAAAAAGAACATGTCTAGCACCCTGCACAGACCTAGCATATGTCGCTGTTCACACCAACATACAGGGTAACTCATACCACACAGAACAGAACTGCTCGCACCTCATGTCTGGCCACTTGCGAAGACATACAACACAAGTCTCTGTTCCCACCAACATACAACAGGTAGTGCATACAACACGGACCCCAACCAGAGCTCACATGCATACCAATGGCAAACCATAGCCAGCCCAAGTGTCATCACTCCAGCGGAATAGGGAGAGTCAGCCACCATGCTGACATAGGGAGCAGTGTCAGGCATCTCCCATCTGACACACACATAGGACATTAAAAGTCTGAGGGACACCTGCCCAGGGATAGGAAGAAACCTGCAGGTCGCCGGCACCTGTGTGGTCACCATACCATACACTACACAATGCACGCACCCCAGAAACCGCAAGGATGGGAGGGACAGCAGGTGCCTAGACCGTCTTCAGGGGAGGAGAGAGGGACACTTCAAACAAGCATGCAACCACCAGCTCTGAGTGGGATAAACAGTGATACATAAGGTACTAAAATGACCAGCAGTCTCTCCCAAGAGTTTGCTGGTATTTATCTGCTGCAGACCAGGGGGATTGGCTGCAGGAGAATACCACACCCAGCCAGCTCAATTAACCTTTACCTGTGAAGGTGTGCACAAGGAAGCCTGTAGAACCGCAAGTTCCAGATACACAACCTTAACAACCAGTATTGGTGCAGAAGGGAAAAGTGTCTTCAGTTTCTCAAAAGTGACCTGCGTCTGTGAGGACCAGGAAAACGACTGTGCTTATTTTGTGAGGGAGGTGATAGGTAAGATGATCTTGGAGACCTCTTCTATTAATATTTTGTAGAAGTTTGCAAATCTGATAAGGCATTGTTCATCCTTTAAATTTCTCAGAATGGGCCAATCAGTGATGGCTTTAATCTTGCTTGGATCCATCTGTCCGGAGGGATGATATATCCCAGAAATTGCATCTGGGTTTGTTCAAACTGACATTTCTCCAGTTTGATATAGAGAATATTCTTTTGGAGTTGCTCCAAGACCAGCTGGATGTGCCTGTGATGTTTCTCCAAATGGTCAGAGAAGATAAGGATGTCATCAAGATACGCCACCACAAAATGATCCAACAGGTCTTGAAATACATCTGTTGCCTCCTTACCGGATGTGCGGCATTCACAAACAAAAGAATAAGCACAACTGTGCATAACATAGCAATCAAGCATGACTGTGCAACGTAAATACAAAAAGGAACTAAGTGAAAACCTTTCCCTACTAACCCCTACACCGGGAGGGAGCCATGCCTACTCGGCGGGCCGATCGCTTCCAACAGATGCAGACCCACACTCGCACCTAGGCCACTAATAAATCCCTATGAGGTAGGCCAGATACAAAAGGGAACAATAAACGGTAACCAGCAGGGGTACTTAGCTGAAGCAGCAACTGCAGGAAGCAACTGAAAATTGACCAGCACTGGGCAGGGCCACTCAGAGACCAGTGAGAACTGACATCACTCACCTGACACCACGCCCCTCAGCCCCAGGAAAGGGAGAGACACTGCTAAACCCTGGTCTGGTCTGAAAGCAAGGTGAAGGCTTCAGAATGACTGCAACAATATCGTTAATAAAGTATTAAAAGGTGGCAGGAGCATTGCAAAGGCTGAAAGGCATAACCAAATATTCAAAATGTCCATATCTCGTTCTAAAAGCGATTTTCCATTCATCCCTTGGATTGATCCGTATAATATTGTAAGGGCTTCTTAGATTCAGTTTGGTAAAGATTCTGCCAGAACTGAGTCTCTCCAGCAATTCCGGAATAAAGGGAAGATGGTAATGATTTTTAATCACAATTTTATTTAGTTTCCTGTAGTCAATACATGGCCGCAGGGTTGAGTCTTTTTTCTCTACAAAGAATATGGGTGCCCCAGCCAGGAAAAAAGAATGCCAAATCAAAACATTCTTTAAGTTTTTATCCAGGTATTCTCTGAGGACCTTCAATTCTTGTTCAGAAAGATTGTAGATTCTCCCAAACTGAATAATTGCTCCAGGGAGCAAGTCTACTGGACAATCATGAGCTGATAGGAGTGGTAGTTGGTCAGCTTTCTTATTGCAGACAACACTGAATAGCTGGTACTGAGATGGTAACTTTTCACAAGTCTGATGACAGTCCTCGCAGTCTTGCACATGTTTGGGGGTGGACGGCATCATCTGACAATTCTGACTACAATATTCTGAAGGGAAGGTAATAGTTGATTGAAGGACTATGAACAGAAAACCAAGGGATCCTGAGAAAACCCGGGAATTTCAGAGAAGAGATGAAATGAAAACTAATCATTTCTTGGTGATCAGGTTTAATGCAGATTTGCAGTTCGATTGTCTCCTGAGTGGCCCTGACGATAAAGGTGATCCATTCATAGTTTCCATCTCAATTGGCATGGGCTTAGTTCTGCTTGCAATGCTATTAGCAAGAGCGTGTTCTAAGTCCATGAAATTCCCTCCTGCTCCTGAATCTAGCATCGCAGAGCATAGTATTTTATGGTTCTCAATTAAGACCTCAATGGGAATGACAAAAGGGAGGGACGAAGGGTGCATCTCAGAGCCCTCTTGAGTTACAGGTGTAGTAGCTTGCATGGTGGTAACTGACTGTTTAGAAATGTCAGGGTTAGTTATTATCTTGACATTGGCAAAGGTCCCTAGCCCCCACAATAAAAGTGTAAGTTCTCAGTATGGCCCCTCTTTTTCTTTGCTGTGGAGAGAGGTTTGTGTATGATATCGATCTGCATTGGTTCAGGTGTGGTTTCTTACCTTTTCTGGATTTCTAATGCTGGTTAACTAAAGGAATAAGTAGGGTTGTTTCCAAAAACCTTTAGCTTCTTCTTTCATTGTTCAATAAGCCTCTGATCAATTCGAAAACATAGCTGAATGAAGTCTTCCAAATTACCAGAGGTCTCCACTCTGGAATACTCATCCTTAACACATTCTCTGTAGTTTTCCTTCTGCAGTGGTACAGCGATTTGGGTCATCAAAAACTTGATCCATGGCTGTAATGAAGGTGTTGAGATCATTGAGATGGTTACTACTGTTTTCCTCATATGGTGAGGCCTATGCAAGTGCTTCATCCGTCAGGAGGTTGACAATAAACAGCACCTTCTTTCTATCGCTGGTAAATTGAGAAGGTTTCATCTGAAAATAGATGCGACTTTGGTTCAGGAATCCTCGATACTAGTGGCAGTCACAACTGTACTTTGATGGTAGTGGTATGGGGATATCAGCATCGGAACTGTGCAACTCCAGTAGTTGTCTCTGTAAAATATCCACCTCTTTTTGCAAGGCTGTAACTTTCTTCTGATAGGTGAAAAAGAACTCTTGCAGTTCAGTGACCTATTTTTTCAGGGTACCTACTATGGGCTCCATGTTTGGGTGTGTTTATTTTGTCACGTTCTGCCACTAAATTACAGTCTCAGTTCGTAGCCAGCAAGGGCAGGCAATGTGGTCAGGCAAGCCGGCTTTTGGTACATGGAGATGGCGATGCAGTACAGTGGATTCAGTACACGGATAGGGCGATGCAGTGCAAAGGAGTTCACCAGAGACGTAGTCAGGAAACAAGCCAGTGGTAGGTACATTCCCTTCTTTCAGAGGGAGCAGGTATAGGAAGGAGCTGGTTTAAAGGCTGAGGGCTCAGCAGGTAGAGCTGCTGTCTGAAGTACAGGAACTCCTGGGTTCGAGTGTCTGAAAGCCGATGTCTTTGGATCCTACAACATTCCTGGCCGATCGGTGGGATTTAGAGGTTCTGAAAAGGGTGATTTCACCTTCTAATATCTTGTAGGTTGCAAGCCTGATTGGCTGGGAGAGAAGATCCACTTGGGCCCAAGAAGCAATTGCTTCAAAGTGAGAAAAAATTCTACCAGAGATTCAGTTTGTAACCTCGACGATAGGAACCTATTAGAGACACAGGAGTCATAGACGAGACAGTCGGTCAACTGAACAGCTGAGAATTTGAATTCTAAGGTAGGGGATCTGCTGCTTAGTACGGCAAAGTACATATATGTGTGTATCACTGGCATAGACATCGCATTTGTAATATGGCAGTGTAGTGTTGTTTTTGCTATATCGTTTCTGTGTCCTCTTTAATATCTTAGACAGATACAGAGGTCCTTGAGAGGGGGGTGTCCTTCGTCCCGACGACTCGGTATGATCCGTTCGTCTGGACGAAGGACGTCTCCCTCTTTCTCAGAAAATTGAGATGGAAAAAGTTTTTTGTCCAAAAAGATACAACACGCACTCAGGAATTGGGCCTGTCACTTGAAGATATAGAGGGGCTCGATATTCTTGAAGCCTTGGAGAATGAGAATCCCGGTATAGGTCCATTTACAGACCTAAAGCCCGCCAGCAAAGCGTCACCACCAAAATCTATTCCCCAGAACTAGATATGTTCGAAATGCTAGTCCTAAGAGATTTAAAAGCACTACAGATGAAATCCGCACAACCTTCCAACATGACCAAAAAAGAATTTCAGGCTCTGAATTCATTAAAAAACAACGCTAACCTTGTCATAAAACCTTCTGACAAAGGGGGAAACATCGTGCTAATGAACGTTTCCCAATATATACAAATGTGTCATGATATCCTAAAAGACACTAACACGTATGAGATCCTGAGAAAAGATCCTACTGTGGCATTCATGACTGATCTGAAAAATCTTTTGGCACATGCTAAGGACAGACAGCGAATCCGAATTTGAATTTATGTACAATAAATCACCCAGAGTCTCCACCTTCTACGCGCTTCCCAAGGTGCATAAGGGCATCAAACCCTTTAAGGGGAGGCCAATTGTTTCAGGTGTAAACAATCTCACACAAAACGCGAGCCTCTATCTGGATAAGATGTTAAGGCCCTTCGTGTCCCAATTACCATCTTATACAAGGGACACCATGGACCTTAGGCCCTTCGTGTCCCAATTACCATCTTATACAAGGGACACCATGGACCTTTTACGCCAGATCCAGAATATTCATGTTGAACCGGGCACCCTCATCGCGACCCTTGATGTGGAGGTGCTTTACAGCTCCATCCCACACAAGGGTGGATTGAAAGCCACGGAACATTTCCTCTCTCAAAGAGGCCTACAACTGTCGGATCACAATACTTTTGTCCTATCTTTGCTGGATTTCACTCTGTCACAGAATTTCTTCATATTCGATCGCGAGTACTTCCACCAGCTCAGGGGGACTGCGATGGGGACGCCCTGTGCCCCATCGTTTGCCAATCTCTACCTGGGCTGGTGGGAGGAAAGGATCGTCTTCTCAGATGCTTATCAACAGTGGACACAGTTCATCCTGTTCTGGATAAGATACATCGATGAGATCTTCATCCTCTGGACCGGTGACATACCCCAATTTGATCAGTTTGTGACACACCTCAATATCAATGACCTAAATCTAAGATTCACGTCGTCAATTGATGCCAAGGCAATTGAATTTCTGGACCTAACGATTAAAATTAACAATGATGGCGCAATCTCAACAAACTTATATCGCAAACCATCAGCCACCAACAATTTGCTATGTTGGGATAGCTTTCACCCTTTGAATTTGAAACAAGGCATACCAAAAGGCCAATATTTAAGATTAAAGGGGTTGTCCCGCGGCAGCAAGTGGGTCTATACACTTCTGTATGGCCATATTAATGCACTTTGTAATGTACATTGTGCATTAATTATGAGCCATACAGTTGCTGAGCGTCCTCGTCTCCATGGTGCCGACTAATTTTCGGCCTCCGATGGCCAAATTAGCCGCGCTTGCGCAGTCCGGGTCTTCTGCTTTCTTCAATGGAGCCTCTCGTGCAGGATGCAGGCTCCGTGTAGCTCCACCCCGTCACGTGCTGATTCCAGCCAATCAGGAGGCTGGAATCGGCAATGGACCGCACAGAAGAGCTGCGGTCCACGGAGGAAGAAGATCCCGGCGGCCATCTTCACCGGTAAGTATAGAAGTCACCGGAGCGCGGGGATTCAGGTAAGCGCTGTGCTGTTTTTTTTTTTAAGTCCCTGCATCGGGGTTGTCTCGCGCCGAACGGGGGGGGGGGGGGGGTTTGAAAAAAAAAAAAAAAACGTTTCGGCGCGGGACAACCCCTTTAAGGAGGAACTGCTCCGACCTGGCCTCTTATGACAATGAGAGTCACAAATTACACCAAAGATTTCAACAACGAAAATACCCAAAAAATCTGCTGGACCAATCCTTTCTATCTGTGAGACAGGAAAATCGTGAGTCTCTACTTACACCTCGTAAGCGTGAAACACAATCAATTACTAGGGTTATTGGCACTTTTGATACAGCAAGTAAAGAAGTACGCAACCTCTTGTCAAGGTATTGGGATATTTTATTAAAAGACAAAGACATAAATAAATGTATCGCTAAATCACCTTCCATCACTTACCGTCGTGGTATGAATCTACGCGATCATCTGATTAAGAGTCATTTTGTGAATAAGAGATCAGAGAACTGGCTAACGAAAAGCATTCCAGACGCTACATTTCCTTGTTCCAGATGTGCAGCCTGTTCATTTGTACTAAAATCCAATCAGTTCACGTCCACGACCACGAACCAAAGGTACATCATGAAGAATTTCATCAATTGCATTACTCGCAATATCGTTTATCTGATTACATGTTCGTGCCGCACACAATATGTTGGAAAAACCGTCCGCGAATTTAGAAGACGCATTCTGGAACATATCGGAAACATCAGAAGAAAGGAAAGTACCCCAGTGGCTGATCACGTCTGGGAATTCTATGACGGTGATCCAAGCTGCCTTAAAGGGGTTGTCCCGCGCCGAAACGGGTTTTTTTTTTTTCAATAGCCCCCCCGTTCGGCGCGAGACAAACCCGATGCAGGGGTTTAAAAAAAAAAACGGATAGTACTTACCCGAATCCCCGCGCTCCGGTGACTTCTTACTTACCTTGCGAAGATGGCCGCCGGGATCTTCACCCTCGGTGGACCGCAGGTCTTCTGTGCGGTCCATTGCCGATTCCAGCCTCCTGATTGGCTGGAATCGGCACACGTGACGGGGCGGAGCTACGAGGGGCCGCTCTCCGGCACGAGCGGCCCCATTCAGAAGGGAGAAGACCGGACTGCGCAAGCGCGTCTAATCGGGCGATTAGACGCTGAAAATTAGACGGCACCATGGAGACGAGGACGCTAGCAACAGAACAGGTAAGTGAATAACTTCTGTATGGCTCATAATTAATGCACGATGTACATTACAAAGTGCATTAATATGGCCATACAGAAGTGTATACCCAAACTTTGTTTCGCGGAACAACCCCTTTAAAGGAGATGTCCCGAGGCAGCAAGTGGGGTTATACACTTCTGTATGGCCATAATAATGCACTTTGTAATATACATTGTGCATTAATTATGAGCCATACAGAAGTTATCAAAAGTTTTTTACTTACCTGCTCCGTTGCTAGCGTCCTCGTTCCCATGGAGCCGACTAATTTTTGGCCTCCGATGGCCAAATTAGCCGCGCTTGCGCAGTCCGGGTCTTCTGCAGTCTTCTATGGAGCCGCTCGTGCCAGAGAGCGGCTCCGTGTAGCTCCGCCCCGTCACGTGCCGATTCCAGCCAATCAGGAGGCTGGAATCGGCAGTGGACCGCACAGAAGAGCTGCGGTCCACGGAGGCAGAGGATCCCGGCGGCCATCTTCAGAAGGTGAGTATGAAGACGCCGGACCGCCGGGATTCAGGTAAGCGCTGTGCGGGTGGTTTTTTTAACCCCTGCATCGGGGTTGTCTCGCGCCGAACGGGGGGGGGTTTAAAAAAAAAAAAACCCGTTTCGGCGCGGGACATCTCCTTTAAGTTTCAAGGTATAGAACTAGTGAGACGGGATGCAAGAGGCGGTAATATCGAACAGCTTCTTTTACAGAAGAAGGCTGGCTGGATATACTGCCTCGAAACCGTAAAACCTAAAGGACTGAACGATCACCTTGTGTTCAACTGCTTCCTATAAGTTCCGCTTAATAGGATTGGAAGACACATTGACGAAATACATGTCCAACTTTGAATTCCAACTATACGGCTCTATGTCCAGCACAATCAGCGACTGTCAATAACCTATCACGTAGTATGATTTTTAATTCCGTACGGCATCACCAACTAGGGATTTCATCCACACATGGTTAGGAGATACTTATGGGGTCAGTATATACTTGCCTATGCTGGGTATCGATATTCTGCCTATTCTTTCCCTGGTAGATGGGCCTCAACTACCCGGAACAGATGCTCTTTAGAGAAGTCTATCCCCATCTATTTTTCTTCTATTTTTGGTAGGGCATTCCCTCAACCAAGATGGCTACGGGCGTCTCATAATCAAGCGATCCGGTCTACAAGCTGCGCTGAACAGCCATCCCTATCATTTTTCTCTGTGGACTGCATTTCTACTACCCAAGCTAACTGGAGGGCATTCCCTTAATCAAGATGGCTGCGGGTGTACTGGTGTCACGTGACTGGCTTGGGACTATCAGCCGGCAGTAGACTATGATAATGATATTCCCTTATCCAAGATGGCCGTGGGCGTCCCAGAATCACATGACCACATGGGGACAATCCCACTGTCTAACCATTCCTAACCATGTTGTAATTCTTCATGTGAACTTCATTGTCACCAACTATGCCTCATAAGGGCATCCTATTCGCCTCCCCACAACACCTTTGACCCTATTTCTCTAATCCCCGAGACTCCCTTATGGCTCCGCCCCCTTACGAGTCTGACGCTTATGTCATCACGTTAGGGCGCATCTCACTATTGCCATAGCACAACAGCTCCTCCCACTGGCCCCACTAGCGCCTCCGCTACGTCACGCTTGGGGGCGTGACTGCATGCTTCATCAGCGCTAGTGCGATGTCCGGCAGGCATATTACCACATTCTGCCGCAGTTCTCCGGCGCGGCCGATTCACCCAATCAGCTGGCTGGAATCGGCACCACGTGACTACACAGCGTGCACGCGGATTGCCTGCAGCAGCCGTGTGCACTACACAGTACAGTTAAGCAGCCGTGCACTAAACACTCACGCGGAGGGGCGGGTCCACCTGCTCTATCAGAGCCGTTTCTACGACACAATAAGGGGCGGACTCACAGCCACGCTATACATGGGGGCGTGACTACTATTAAAGGAGATGTCCCGCGCCGAAACGGGTTTTTTTTTTTTTAAACCCCCCCCCCGTTCGGCGCGAGACAACCCCGATGCAGGGGTTAAAAAAACAAACAGCACAGCGCTTACCTGAATCCCGGCGGTCCGGCGTCTTCATACTCACCTGCTGAAGATGGCCGCCGGGATCCTCTGCATCCGTGGACCGCAGCTCTTCTGTGCGGTCCACTGCCGATTCCAGCCTCCTGATTGGCTGGAATCGGCACGTGACGGGGCGGAGCTACACGGAGCTACACGGAGCCCCATAGAGAAGAGGAGAAGACCCGGACTGCGCAAGCGCGGCTAATTTGGCCATCGGAGGGCGAAAATTAGTCGGCACCATGGAGACGAGGACGCCAGCAACGGAGCAGGTAAGTATAAAACTTTTTATAACTTCTGTATGGCTCATAATTAATGCACAATGTACATTACAAAGTGCATTAATATGGCCATACAGAAGTGTATAGACCCACTTGCTGCCTCGGGACATCTCCTTTAAGCCATAGACAGGGGCGCTCCTTCCATGTTGTAGGTCTAATAAGCCTTCTTTTATGAACGTATCTGTGTACAGAGCGATCGTCTGCGGCCATCTGAGTATGTACGTTCTACATTGACATTTGATGGTAACTGACAGAATCATTCACATGGATACTAAATAATTTGACAGCTCACTACGATGCGGTGATTGGTGGCAACCAGAACACTCCCCCGGAGGGGAGGGGTTCCAGATACTACTCATTATGCCCCTGCCTACCATCCAGGCCGGAGGCTCTGCTTCATGCTCTAATACTTGCTACAATAGACTCCTTGAGACTAACATCTATGGTCTTGGGCTGATGCAAGATTTGTAGAGCGACTAAAGATTGGATCTTACTGCTCGTCCTAATATAGCTTCATATTGCCCACTGAGGGTCTGACCAAACTCTGAGCCGATTAGCCATATTGTACACATCCATACCACTCTGAGATGTTTACAATTCAGGCTTCAGCCATATACATCTCCTTGTGCCACTTTCCACGCGTACCTTAGTGGCGAATTTGGCCAACAGAGTTTTTCTATTTACTAACTACATACACTCCCCTTGGAGGTATTAGAAACAAGAATTGTGCTGTTATCTAAGCCACAGGGCAGTGGGTCAAAGGTCCACATTTTGTCCTCTGCCCTAACAGCGATATATCCAGAGGCACTATTCCTCATGCACATCTTTGACCAAAATAATCAAAGGAATACTTACCTCTTACCCCTGGCTCACAATTACTGGGTCGTTCCCCATCAGTACTCTACACTGACATGATCTAAGGTTCAGTTTAGCCATTAGATATATGCTGATCCGATACATGATCTAGTAAGGACGACTAGACGGGCTATGTCATTAACCAACAATTGTCCAGTCTATACTATCAAAGAACCAACTAATAGACTTGTAACGGTTCCCTCTAATTCTTGAAGTGTTTGACACCATACTCCTGACAAACCGCTGCCATCCAGCGGAGAAACGTGTTGAGTCTAATACAACTAAAGTCAAAACAACAACTGTACTAAGTGATTACGCTCTGAGGAGGAAACTCTTGTAATAATAATAATAATAATAAAAACTAACGATTTAGCAACCCATATCATACAAACATCATATGCATTTTCCAAAAAGCTATTAGGCTCATCTCCAGAGCGATAGGACTGATTACAGCTCTGAGAGATATTACAAACAGAAATGCATCACTGTAAGTTTGTATGTCCAATATGGAGAGCTTCAATATTTAGAAACAGTTCTTATGAATAACTCCACATCGCTGTGTCAACAAACATATAATATATATCTTGACACCATTACGTGTGCAACAAAACCATACGATTACTATCAGGATCTACAGGACGACGCAGATACAACGTCCTTTATATCTCTGACACACAAGCCGTGTCCTGTGTTCAAATTGATGTCTTTATCGATTTCCCTATCCAGTGAGATATTGGAAATCAACTATTTGTTGTTGCCCTATTAGTGTCTTGGTTTTAGAATTTTACAATAAAGTTTGCATGTTTTAAGTAATCCTAACTGTGAAGGGCATTATAATTTAGATTCTGGGATTTTCCTGTCTCTGTGAAAAATAACTTAGACAGATATAAGCAGTGTTGAAAAAGGGTTATTGTATAGTTATTATTAACACTTTCTTCAGTGTACTCCCCCTCCCCTGCCACTCACAATCCTATGGGGAAAAAAAAGATATCCTGAAGGGAGGGGCTGTCAGCCTCAGAGTTGTGTAAGCATGTGTAATGTGTGAGCCTGTGAGGCTGATTGGGAAAACTGAAAATAGCACTGTTTGCTTAAGCTGAATAGAACTGTCCAGCGTATTGAGTTAATTGTGGTGTTCTATGTTTAAACACTAATGTAATATAAGACTATCATTTTTATGTAAAAAAAGATGTGTTTGACTCCCCATTCTTTGCCAGGTGTGTTCTCATTGCAATGAGGAACATCTGTTGTTTTTAGGTACTAACAAAGGCATTCTGTCTTTACAATGTGTCTGGTTGTTGGATATGTATTCTCTCTGGACCCCCTGTCACTGCAAACTGTCTTACCTTATTTCTATAACCTCACTCTAATCTTTGTCTCTATCCGAGTCATAACTAGGGAGGGGGGGGGGGTTAACCAGTCTAAATGTACTTTACAATGTATACATAAAATCTATAAAGAAAGGCATACTCAGGAGATTCTGCTGTACAATTAATCAGAGAAATGAGTATGTGAGAAAAGATTAAAGTGTCTCAGCAAGTGTATGATCAAGGTAACAAGGAAGGTGATTTGGACGGATGTTTATGTACAGTAATTAAGTTGTCTGCATATAAAGGATGGAAATTGAAAATCTGTGCCTTTTGCTGCACAAGACAATTATGATGTAATACTCGTTGGGTCAATGTGAATCTGTTACTTTTAGGGTGTATTTTTATGTGTATGCGAGTGTGAATGTGTTTTATATATGATTAGATGTGTACTGTCCCAGCATTTGATCTGCAGTGTGAAAGAAATACTTAACCCCTTAATGACATGGCCTTTTTGGGCTTACGGACGCAATGATTTTTGGCAGATTTTCTTCTCCATTTATCAAAAGTCATAACTTCTTTTTTTTTTCAGTCGACGCGGCTGTATAAGGGCTTGTTTTTTGTGTGGCGAACTGTCGTTTTTGTCGGTGCCACTTTTGGGTACGTTGACTATATTGTAAAACTTTTATTTTTTTTTATGATAGCAGGGAGAGAAAACGCATCAATTCTGCCATAGATTTTTTTTTTTACAGCGTTAATCATGCAGTATAAATGACACAATCATTTTTTCTGCGGGTCGGTACGGTTACAGCGATACCAAAATTCTTACATTTGTTTTAGGTTTTTCCACTTTTCTGCAATAAAAAACCCTTTTTTTGGAAATCTTTGGAAAGCTCTGTGAGGGCTTATTATTTGCGAGATAAGCTGTACTTTTTATTGGTACCATTTTGGGGTACATACGGCCTTTTTGATCACTTTTATTGCATTTTTAGGGAGGCAAAATGCTAAAAATTAACATTTTGCCTCGTTTGTTTAGCGTTTTTTTAACGCTTTTATCCGTGCACAATCAAAAGCATGTGCAACGTATTGTACGCGTCATTACGGACGCGACAATACCAAATATGTGGGGTTAAGGGTACCTAATATGAGAAAAGGGTTTTTTTAAATATTTTTTTTTTAAATTCATTTTTTTAAATCTTTTTTTTTTATACAACTTGTGTCCCTCTGGGGGACTTTGACCACAGTAATGCCCATCGCAGTGATAAGGCATGGCAGGGCTACTGCCCTGCATGCCTTATCGCTTATACAGCGATAATAGGCATTGGCAATACAGGATGCCAGTGTCTGGCATCCTGTTGCCATGGTGACAGGCTGGGCTCTCGCGATAACATCGCAAGAGCCAGCCGAAGACACAGAGGGAGCGCGCTCCCTCTGTGAACTCTTTCCCTGCCTCGATCTACTTAGATCGCGGCAGGGAAGGGGTTAACAGCGGGGGGGCACATCTCCGATGACCCCCCACTGTTGCAGCGGGACGCTGGCTGTGACTGACAGCCGGCTCCTGCTGCGGGATAGCGCGGGATAGCACAGGATCATATTCAATCCCGCGCTATCCCCAGGACGTAAGTTTACGCCCTGTTGCGGGAAGTACCCCGCTGCCAGGATGTAAACTTACGCCCTGGAGCGGGAATGGGTTAAACAGGTAGGCGAACTCCAAGGGGTGGAGCTAGGTGATGTAAGGAAAGGGAGGAAAGGAGAGCATGTAATGGCTTTATCCCCTTTAGGCCGCCTGTAGACGGGCGGAAATTCCGCGGCGGGATGCTCTAATTCTGTGCGTCACTCACCAGCCGCCGGCTCCACTCTGCGCATGCGCCAGCTGCCAGGCAACCGGCACATGAAGAGCCAGAGCTGCGGGAGCGGGTGAGTCCGCGGTGCTCTCTGCAGGCGCTCGGTTCGGGTCCTGCTGCGAGAATTCTCGCAACCGGATCTGGCCCGGTCATCTGCAGGCGGCCTTAATCTAGCAGAATATATTTGTGTGTGTTCTTTATGTGTATGCAACCCAAATATATATATATATATATATATATATATATATATATATATATATATATATATATATATATATAAAATGCATTTCATACATCAGCCTAGGCTTTTATATATATATATATATATATATATATATATATATATATATATATATATATATATAATAGCAGGGCATTGTCAGACTGACCTGCAGAGGGTGGTAGTCAGGCAGTCTGATACCTGCAAGAGGTAAAGAGAGGGTTAACAGGAAGTGGCTACAAAAGGGCCAGTTCCTGACAGTAATAGGGGAAGTTACAGTTTGGCAGTGCAAGACAGGCTGCAAGCTGAGGTCCAGCAAAGGCCCTGAGGTTGACAAGGACGACAACCCTAACCTCACACCCAGGTGGGGTGTTTATGGCAGTTGCATTGGACCAGCTGGGTTTCTCATCCTGTCTGACAGAGGAAGACGCCCTCCAGACGCCCAAAGAGGGGTTAGTGACAGGACCCTATGGGTTGTAAACCCTAAAAACGATATGGACTGTGTATGATGTTTTGATGTGCTGTGAATTAAGGCTGGCAGGAGGCAGGTCTAAAGAAAGTTCAGACTGCTGAGCATATTTTTGTGCTAGGTGCGCCCCTTCCTGACCATGTGGATGGCGATCCAGAGGCGAGTGAACCCCGACTTGTCACTATATATATATATATATATGAATATATCTACCTTCATAGGAAATAGCTAGCAGTTAAATAGTTAACTGGTTCAATATTGTACACTGGTGTGTGTGTTGGACTCTCTGCTGTAAACCCCTACACATGGTTCCCAGCACTGGCTCACAAGGGGAGGGGGGACTACTTATCATCTCCTACTGCATTCCTTTCGTCCAGGCAGGGATATTAATAAAGTCTATGCTACTTGGGTATATAGGAATTATGTGTTTAGTAGTGGCATACACCTGGGGCATTGACATATGTTAATCATAGTGTCACTACATACTAAGCCAATCATGAGTTGGGGGGGGGGCATGCATGTAATTGGTGCATCATGTTCAACTATATCTGTACCGTGATGTTAACAATAAACCAGAAGGGTATTAGAGAATGACTAACAATGGGCTCAAACTTAAAGACATCTCCCTGCATGCAAACGTCTCTTTATAACCAATTTGGAGCAGACCGATGAACTGTTCTGGAATATGATAATATTCCCATAACAACTGGCTTCTACTTATTTGAATATTATTGAATTAGGATGCTAAAATAAGATAATTATGTCCTTGACAAGCCCGAAAGGTATGTTATAAACAGAATTAAATTAATAACAAGGGTTTACTTAAAGTGTGTCACATTTAAAATTTGAGTAGATTTTTGATGTCAGAGACCTGCCCAGTCAATATATTAGGGGCAAACATACTTACAGCAATACAAGCAGTAATTGCATATACCCAAAATGTTATTAGGCCCTTAATAAATGTGTGCAATTCTTATGGTTGCAGATTGAAATGACAATTCTTAATCCTATTTGCATCAAATTTTTGCACAGGTCCCAGAGGTGTTATGAGCCCTCTTATTGTCACATAGTAACATAGTATGATAGACAGAATGGAGACAATGTCCATCTAGTTTAGCCTGTTTCCACCCCTCCTGGTTGATCCAGAGGAAGGCAAAAAAAAACAAACAATGAGGCAGAAGCCAATTTAGCCCATTGGGGGAAAAAAAAATCCTTCCAGACTACAAAATGGCAGTCAGAATAAGTCATGCTGCCAGATTCACTAAATATAAGAGCACCCTAATCTAACAATCATAATAGTTCTAAATACAGCATCATTCCTTTATTCTTCTTCTAAAAGGTAAAAGAGAAAACAAGGGGATCTGCTATCTTGGACCTAATTCTTACCAACAGGGAGGTAATGGTTGAGGAAAGTACGAGTGGCTGGGACCTTAGAAGGCAGTGATTATGCTATTCTTGAATTTTGGATAAAAAGGGGAGGAAGACCTGAGAAAACTCAGACCTCAAGGTTGGATTTCAGAATGGCAGATTTTAATGGACTCAGAAAGAGGAGAGAAAGAATCCAATGGCTGGATGTTCTTAAAGAAAGAAATGTCCAAGAAGGTTGGGAAATATTGCAAAATGAGATTCTCAAAGCACAATCGTTACCAATCCCTAAAAGAAGGAAGAATGGGAAGCATTTAAAGAGACCAGGATGGATGAACACAGAACTTGTACACATGTTAAAGAGGAAGAAAAATATGTTTATCAAATGGAAAGGGGAGGAATATCTAAAGAAGAATATAATGCGGTCTGCAAAAACTATAGGGAGAGTGTCAGAAAAGCTAAAGCTAATAATGAATTGTGGCTTGTAAGAGAGGCCAAAAGCAATAAAAAAGGATTTGGGGGGGTATGTCAAAAGCAAAAAAAATTCAAAGATGCTATAGGATGCTTACAGGACAAAAATTGGTTAAGAATGATGTGGAGAAGGTCGAACTTTTAAATTCCTATTTTGTATTTGTTTTCTCTCAGAAAGTAGATGGAACATCAGCTGATCCTCCCTGTGCTATTGGGGGAATAAAAGAATGCAGGCTATTTATAAGCAGAGAGACGGTGAGGGAACACTTAGCTTACTTAAAGGAGATGTCCCGCGCCGAAACGGGTTTTTTTTTTTTTCAACCCCCCCCCCGTTCGGCGCGAGACAACCCCGATGCAGGGAGGTAAAGAAAGCTCACCGGAGCGCTTACCTTAATCCCCGCGCTCCGGTGACTTCTCTACTCACCGCTGAAGATGGCCTCTTCCTCCGTGGACCGCAGCTCTTCTGTGCGGTCCACTGCCGATTCCAGCCTCCTGATTGGCTGGAATCGGCACGTGACGGGGCGGAGCTACACGGAGCTACACGGAGCCCCATAGAAGACTGCAGAAGACCCGGACTGCGCAAGCGCGGCTAATTTGGCCATCGGAGGGCGAAAATTAGTCGGCACCATGGAGACGAGGACGCCAGCAACGGAGCAGGTAAGTATAAAACTTTTTATAACTTCTGCATGGCTCATAATTAATGCACAATGTACATTACAAAGTGCATTATTATGGCCATACAGAAGTGTATAGACCCACTTGCTGCCTCGGGACAACCCCTTTAAATGAATTCAAGTCTCAAGGTCCAGATGAATTACATTCTAGGATACTAAAGGAAGCAGTGGAGGTAATTGCTGAACCACTCGCCATAATCTTTGAAAATTCCTTGTGAACAGAAGATTGGAAAAAGGTAAATGTTGTCCTCCCCATCTTCAAAAAAAGGGAAGAACGTGGATTCAGGAAACTACGGGCCTGTGAGCCTGACTTCTATACCAGGAAAGACCTACTGATCCTCCTTGACCTCTCTGCAGCATTCGACACTGTGGACCACAAACTTCTCCTCAGTATGCTTCCCTCCATTGGACTAAAGGACACTGCCCTCTCCTGGTTCTCCTCCTACCTATCCGACTCCTCCTTCAGTGTCTGCTTTGCTGGCTGTACCTGCCCTCTTCTTCCCCCTGCTGTTGGGGTCCCCCAGGGCTCGGTCCTCGGCCCCCTCCTCTTCTCTATCTACACAGCCCCTATTGGACAGACCATCAGGAGATTTGGTTTCCAGTACCATCTCTATGCTGATGATACCCAGCCATACACCTCCTCCCGGGACATCACAACAACATTCCTCCAGAACACCACCGACTGACTGTCTGTTGTCTTTAACACTATGTCCTCTCAAAAACGGACCTTCTTCTGTTTATGCCCTTTACTATCCGACCTCATCCTGACATCTCCATCTCAGTGTGTGGCGCTACCATAACTCCCAGACACCACGCCCACTGCCTTGGGGTCATATTCAATTCCACTCTCTCCTTCATCCCCTACATCCAATCTCTCGCCCGAACATGTCAGCTGCACCTCAAGAACATTGCTAGAATACGCACTTTTCTCATCGTGGACACGCTAAAAACGCTTACTGTTGCCCTCATCCACTGTCGGCTCGATTATTGCAATTTGCTGCTGATAGGCCTCCCCTGCTCCAGACTCTACCCTCTTCAATCCATCCTGAATGTGGCAGCCAGGCTCATCTTCCTGTCCAGCCGCTACTCGGACACCTCTGCCCTGTGCCAGTCACTGGACTGGCTGCCCGTTAAATACAGAATTCAATTTAAACTTACTACCCTCATCCACAAAGTTCTCCGCAGCACTGCCCTGCCCTACATTGCTTCCCTCATCTCAATTCACCACCCAGCTGCGCCCTCCACTCTGCTAATGAAATCAGACCGAGTGCCCCTTTAATTCGAACCTCTCATTCCCGCCTCCAAGACTTCTCAAGAGCAGCACCTGCCATCTGGAATGCGCTACCAAAAAATATCTGGGCAATCACTGACACACTAAACTTCAAGCATGCTCTAAAAACGCACATTTTCAGGGAGGCATACCATATCCCCTAAACCAAACCCCTCTGTACTCTGCCTGATACCATGCTCCCTGTCCGACAGACTGTAATCCCTGCTAGACGTTATCAACCGGCACCTGCAGTCATCTCGATTACGCGACTATAGGGCCTGACCATTGTCTGTGTGTATAGCATCCCTCACTCTCCACCTCCCCATACCGTGCACATCTCTAGCCCCTGTACCTTCTGTATCCCCCCATTATCTGTAGTATGTAAGCTCATTGGAGAAGGACCCTCACCCTGACTGTTTCCATCAATTGATTACTTTATGTAACCGTTGTCTTATTTTATTTCCCCTGTATTGTAAGCGCTGCGGAATATGTTGGCGCTATATAAATAAAGATTATTATTATTATCTTTGAACAAATTATTAAACAGCATATATACAAGTACTTGGATAAAAATTTAGTAATTAACCAGAGCCAGCATGGGTTTGTAACAAACAAGTCATGCCAGACTGATCTAATTTCCTTTTATGACAGAATCACCGAATGGATTGATCAGGGAAATGCAGTGGATATAGTATATCTTGACTTGACAAAGCTGGCAGTGATAGCCCAGCACACGGAGATCCCCGGGCTGGAGTTGGCAGCTAGGAGAGTGCCAGGTATAGACCAGGAAAACTGCAGTGGTAGCCCGACACACAGAGATCCCTGGGTTCGGAGGTGGCAGTGAGGAGAGTGTCAGGAATAGACCAGGAAGACTGCAGTAATAGCCCAGCACACAGAGATCCCCAGGCTGGAGGAGGCAGCTAGAAGAGTGCCAGGTATAGAACAGGAAGAACCCGACAGTAATAGCCCAGCACACAGAAATTCCCCGGGTCCGGAGGTGCAGCTAGGAGAGTGACAGTGTAAGGATTGTGGAAGTGGAACCACTTTCTCAACTTACAAGGTAAGTGATGATCCAGTCTAGCACGGTTAACAGCCGACCCCAGAGTGGAAGGTAAGATACCAGATGTACGAACGCCCTATGCAGGTAGAAACTAGGGAAGGTATCTTGCCCTGAACTAATAACCAGAATGGGAGACCCCTGTCTATAAGCAGAGCACTCGTCCCGATAAGGACGACCCCATGGTCTTCTTCTAGGCTCTGACTTATCTTGACGCCCATTTCTGCCAGACACTGAGGCAGAAGATTGTGTCTGAACAGTGTACCTAACAGCCAGGTATAGACCAGGAAGACTGCAGTGATAGCCCGGCAAGCAGAGATCCCCGAGGCTGGGGGTGGCAGCTGGGAGAGTGCCAGGTATAGAACAGGAAGAACCCGGCAGGGATAGCCCGACATCAGAGATTCCCAGGGCTGGAGGTAGCAGCTAGGAGAGTGCCGGGTATAGACCAGGAAGAACCCAACAGTGATAGCCCAACACACAAAGAGTCCCAGGTCTGGAGGTGGCAGCAAGGAGAGTACCAGGTATAGACGAGTAAGACTGCAGTGATAGCCCAGCACACAGAGATGCCCGAGTCTGGAGGTGGCTCTAGGAGAGTGCCAGGTATAGAATAGGAAGAACTCGGCAGTGATAGCCCAGTACACAGAAAACCCTCGGTCTAGAGGTAGCAGCTAGGAGAGTGCCAGCTATAGACCAGAAGACTGCAGTGATGGCTCAGCACACAGAGATCCCCGAGGCTGGAGGTGGCAGTCAGGAGAGTGCCAGGTATAGAACAAGAAGAACCTGGCTGTGATAGCCCGACACACAGAGATCCCCCGGTCCAGAGGTAGCAGCTAGTAGAGTGACAGCTATAGACCAGGAAGACTGCAGTGATGGTTCGGCACACAGAGATGCCCGTGGCTGGAGTTGGCAGCTAGGAGAGTGCCAGGTATAGACCAGGAAAACTGCAGTGGTAGCCCGACACACAGAGATCCCTGGGTTCGGAGGTGGCAGTGAGGAGAGTGTCAGGAATAGACCAGGAAGACTGCAGTAATAGCCCAGCACACAGAGATCCCCGGGCTGGAGGAGGCAGCTAGAAGAGTGCCAGGTATAGAACAGGAAGAACCCGACAGTAATAGCCCAGCACACAGAAATTCCCCGGGTCCGGAGGTGCAGCTAGGAGAGTGACAGTGTAAGGATTGTGGAAGTGGAACCACTTTCTCAACTTACAAGGTAAGTGATGATCCAGTCTAGCACGCTTAACAGCCGACCCCAGAGTGGAAGGTAAGATACCAGATGTATGAACGCCCTATGCAGGTAGAAACTAGGGAAGGTATCTTGCCCTGAACTAATAACCAGAATGGGAGACCCCTGTCTATAAGCAGAGCACTCGTCCCGATAAGGACGACCCCATGGTCTTCTTCTAGGCTCTGACTTATCTTGACGCCCATTTCTGCCAGACACTGAGGCAGAAGATTGTGTCTGAACAGTGTACCTAACAGCCAGGTATAGACCAGGAAGACTGCAGTGATAGCCCGGCAAGCAGAGATCCCCGAGGCTGGGGGTGGCAGCTGGGAGAGTGCCAGGTATAGAACAGGAAGAACCCGGCAGGGATAGCCCGACATCAGAGATTCCCAGGGCTGGAGGTAGCAGCTAGGAGAGTGCCGGGTATAGACCAGGAAGAACCCAACAGTGATAGCCCAACACACAAAGAGTCCCAGGTCTGGAGGTGGCAGCAAGGAGAGTACCAGGTATAGACGAGTAAGACTGCAGTGATAGCCCAGCACACAGAGATGCCCGAGTCTGGAGGTGGCTCTAGGAGAGTGCCAGGTATAGAATAGGAAGAACTCGGCAGTGATAGCCCAGTACACAGAAAACCCTCGGTCTAGAGGTAGCAGCTAGGAGAGTGCCAGCTATAGACCAGAAGACTGCAGTGATGGCTCAGCACACAGAGATCCCCGAGGCTGGAGGTGGCAGTCAGGAGAGTGCCAGGTATAGAACAAGAAGAACCTGGCTGTGATAGCCCGACACACAGAGATCCCCCGGTCCAGAGGTAGCAGCTAGTAGAGTGACAGCTATAGACCAGGAAGACTGCAGTGATGGCTTGGCACACAGAGATGCCCGTGGCTGGAGGTGGCAGCTAGGAGAGTGCCAGGTATAGACGAGGAAGACTGCAGTGATAGCCCATCACACAGAGATGCCCGAGTCTGGAGGTGGCTCTAGGAGAGTGCCAGGTATAGACCAGGAAGAACCCAGCAGTGATAGCCCGACACACAGAGAGTCCCGGCGTGGCCTGGCGGTGGCAGCTAGGAGAGTGCCAGGTATAGAATAGTAAGAACTTGGCAGTGATAGCCCAATACACAGAAAACCCCCGGTCTAGAGGTAGCAGCTAGGAGATTGCCAGCTATAGACCAGAAGACAGCAGTGATGGCTCGGCACACAGAGATCCTCGAGGCTGAAGGTGGCATCCAGGAGAGTGCCAGGTATAGAACAGGAAGAACCCGGCTGTGATAGCCCAACACACAGAGATCCCCAGGTCCAGAGGTGGCAGCTAGGAGAGTGCCAAGTATAGAATAGAAAGAACTCGGCAGTGATAGCCCAGCACACAGAGCTCCTCCAGTCTAGAGGTAGCAGCTAGGAGATTGCCAGCTATAGACCAGAAGACTGCAGTGATGGCTCGGCACACAGAGATCCTCGAGGCTGAAGGTGGCAGTCAGGAGAGTGCCAGGTGTAGAACAGGAAGAACCCGGCTGTGATAGCCCGACACACAGAGATCCGCAGGTCCAGAGATGGCAGCTAGGAGAGTGCCAGGTATAGAATAGAAAGAACTCGGCAGTGATAGCCCAGCACACAGAGATCCTCCGGTCCAGAGGTAGCAGCTAGGAGAGTGACAGCTATAGACCAGGAAGACTGCAGTGATGGCTCGGCACACAGAGATCCCCGGGGCTGGAGGTGGCAGCTAGGAGAGTGCCAGGTATAGATGAGGAAGACTGCAGTGATAGCCCAGCACACAGAGATGGCCGAGTCTGGAGGTGGCTCTAGGTGAGTGCCAGGTATAGACCAGTAAGAACCCAGCAGTGATAGCCCGACACACAGAGAGTCCCGGCGTGGCCTAGAGGTGGCAGCTAGGAGAGTGCCAGGTATAGAATAAGAAGAAGATCCCCCAGTGCAGAGGTAGCAGCTAGGAGAGTGACAGCTATAGACCAGGAAGACTGCAGTGATGGCTCGGCACACAGAGATCCCCGGGGCTGGAGCTGGCAGCTAGGAGAGTGCCAGGTATAGATGAGGAAGACTGCAGTGATAGCCCAGCACACAGAGATGGCTGAGTCTGGAGGTGGCTCTAGGTGAGTGCCAGGTATAGACCAGTAAGAACCCAGCAGTGATAGCCCGACACACAGAGAGTCCCGGCGTGGCCTAGAGGTGGCAGCTAGGAGAGTGCCAGGTATAGAATAGGAAGAAGATCCCCCAGTGCAGAGGTAGCAGCTAGGAGAGTGACAGCTATAGACCAGGAAGACTGCAGTGATGGCTCGGCACACAGAGATCCCCGGGGCTGGAGGTGGCAGCTAGGAGAGTGCCAAGTATAGAACAGGAAAACTGCAGTGATAGCCTGACAAACAGATCCCCGAGGCTGGACGTTGCAGCTAGGAGAGTGCCATGTATAGTCTAGGAAGAACCCGGCAGTGATAGCCCGGCCCACAGAGATCCCCACGACCAGAGGTGGCTGCTAGGAGAGAGTCAGGTATAGACCAGGAAGACTGCAGTGATAGTTCGACACACAGAGAGTCCCGGGGCTGGAGGTGCCAGCTTGGGTTAGATTACCTGAAGGAGGCAAATGTGGAGGATGTGATCTTACAGACTGATGATGATGGAAGTGATAGAAGAAGTTACAGACAGGATGTAAGTTGTAACACAAGTCCCGGGTCAGAGCTGGAGTGGATGGAAACCTAACGTTCTGTAGGTTCTGCAGGTATATTGACCATCACAGGGGAAAACGTGTATGGGAGGAGTCACTGGTCACATTATCAGCAGGCGCTCATCTGGTATTAGTGTATCTTGACTCCACCGGAAGCTAGGGGTTTGACAGGAGGAACGCCCCTGTCACACCCCTAGCTTCTGATAGGGTGAAGGGACAAGGTCCTATAAAAGAAGTAACCGGCAGCATGCATGGATGTAAGAAGCACAAAGACTTTTATTGCCCCATCACACAGACAATGACGTTTCGGCCGTAATGGCCTTCCTCAAGCTATTTACATCCATGCATGCTGCCGGTTACTTCTTTTATTGGATCACTACGTGGAGTCTATCTGGTTTGGACTCCGTCCTGGCTTTGCATTTCACCAGCCTGACCCTGAAGCGGGATTATCTGAGTGCTGCTAGTGGAACTTTTGCATATTTTGGGACGAAGGTCCTAGTCGCACAGTGTGGGTTTTTTACTGACAGTGCTGCAGGATTATGCTGAGGGTTACTATTCTGCTTAGCCTTACATTATGACATTGAAATGCTGGCATGTTACAGTGATAACGTGGCAGCATTTACATGTCATATGTTAAGCCTAAACAGAAAAGGAACTCTCCGCGTAAGCCTGCAGCGCTGCCATTAACGTGTGTGCTTGCTCGTGGGCGGCATTTCAGCCATCGCCTCATAGGCGGCCGGCGGCTCACCACTCAGTCCTGGCCGCAGGCTCCCGCTGCGTTTCACCGACAGCATCACTGCTCGCTGTGGCTCGCTCCCGCAAAACCACTGTGAGTACGGCCGGCCGCCGGCTCTCCGCTCACCTCCGGCGCCCGCATCACTGGTCCCTGGCTGCCGCTTCCGCCAAAGTCACTAGCCTGAAGTGGCGCTGCGCTTGTGCAGTCAGGGGGGGTACCGCCTTGTGGTCCGCTGGCAGGGAACCCACTTGCTGCTGGAGGTGCACGGCAGCAGCGGCGCCGGCCGCTGTATGGCTTCTCTGCAGATCTAAACACGCGTTCCAGGACCTGCTGCCGAGAACACTGTTCAGCCAATCAGCTGCAGGGGGCGTCACCCCCTGTCAATCTTGACTCCACCAGGAATTCCTGGTGGCGTCAAGATACACTAATACCCGCTCATCCTTCATCTATGTAAAAGAAACGCAATAACCTGGTAGACCTTCTGGCGGGGTGACATCACACAGCCGAGGGGTCTCTTGTATGATGTCACACAGCCAAGGGGTCTCTTGCATGATATTAGGAACTCGTGGTTTCCTATCTACAAGGTGTAGGAGATCACTGTTATTAATGTTATTATGGGCCTGCCCAACACCACCCTGGTTATTCGCAGTTGGTTTCTTCATAGCCCCTGCTTTGGGGTTAATGAGGAAACCCCATATATGTAATGGGGCCAGTATATAAGAGTGAAACCTGCCCACTCCGGGCAGATCTGGACCGCATAGGAAGTGAGCTTCTCCCAGCTTCCTAAATATTCCCTGCAGAAAGCCAAAGACCGGCCTCAGACTGTAACCAAGTAGGTATCAGATTTCAGCTGTACCTATAGTGGGGCTGAAATACCATTTTACTAAAACAGTTCGGCACTGAACGGAGTGTTACTTTTAGTTCCCTCAGCAGACCTGACACAATTAGCTCTGCTGCATCATTGCTGCTATCAGTTCTAGTTTTCCATACTTGGAGTAGTGTATTTCTAGTGCGGCCTGCTTGGCGATTGCTGGAGTCTGAAGCAACTTTGGCTGATCCTCTGTGGTTAGGTCATAGCCCCAGTCTGATTGTTCCTAGTTAGTATTATAGATAGGGATTGGTGAGCAGTTTAGGCACCAGTGGAAGATTAGGTGACCGACGGCCCACAGGGAGATTAGTGGTCCGGTCACACGGATAGGATGGACTAAGCTAGGGACTAGTATAGTGTGGTCAGGCACTAGTGGAAGGTTAGGTGACCGACGGCCCACAGGGAGATTAGTGGTCCAGTCACACGGATAGGATGGACTAAGCTAGGGACTAGTATAGTGTGGTCAGGCACTAGTGGAAGGTTAGGTGACCAACGGCCCACAGGGAGATTAGTGGTCCAGTCACACGGATAGGATGGACTAAGCTAGGGACTAGTATAGTGTGGTCAGGCACTAGTGGAAGGTTAGGTGACCGACGGCCCACAGGGAGATTAGTGGTACGGTCACACGGATAGGATGGACTAAGCTAGGGACTAGTATAGTGTGGTCAGGCACTAGTGGAAGGTTAGGTGACCAACGGCCCACAGGGAGATTAGTGGTCCGGTCACACCGATAGGGATTGGTGCATAGTTCAGACACCAGTGGAAGGTTAGGTGACCGACGGCCCACAGGGAGATTAGTGGTCCAGTCACACGGATAGGGATTGGTGGATAGTTCAGACACTAGTGGAAGGTTAGGTGACCGACGCCCAGAGGGAGATTAGTGGTCTGGTCACACGGATGGACTAAGCTAGGGACTAGCATAGTGCAGTCAGACACTAGTGGAAGGTTAGGTGACCGATGGCCCACAGGGAGATTAGTGGTCCGGTCACACAGATAGGGATTGGTGCATAGTTCAGGCACTAGTAGAAGGTTAGGTGACCGACGGCCCACAGGCAGATTAGTGGTTTGGTCACACGGATAGGATGGACTAAGCTAGGGACTAGTATAGTGTGGTCAGGCTTGTTCCTGGATTTAACTGCTGTATGGAATGGTTGGACTAGAAGAGCTGCTGCACTACTTATCATCCTTCCTATCCGGACCTCCATCAGATCGCTGTTCACACCCTGCAGATTTCTGTATCTACCATCAACCACAGAGGGGCCCCCTGCAATGGGACTCTTCTTCAGCTCTGAGGTCTGAGGTATCACGCATGGGATGCCATGTACATTTGTATATACACATACCCACATATATGGGGACTGCGGTTAGATGCTGCTAAAGTATTTGATGTACTATATATATATATATATATATCTGTTGTAACTCTGATCCCCATATTATACAGTGTTATTCCTTTACCGCCATCTTGGTATAATTCCGTGTTCGCAGACAAGTAGTATGTCACATGTATGTTATCCATATGTGTATGTACAGGGGATTCCCAGGAAGAGAACCTTGTCTCATTAAAGACTCTATACTGGGTGGAGGCACTGATTAAAAAAACTCAGTATTACGCCCAGTCTGCCAGTAAGCGAAGGTACCCGATCCCCCTGTCCCATACAGGTTGGCACCAGATACTCCTCCCCTCCCCCAACCAGGGTTACATAGTTATTATTATGTTTCTCTGACTGAGAAAGGACCTGGATGATGTCACTGTCATGTGATCAGTCACGTGCATGGGCGGAGTCAGGAGAGTCACATGACCAGCTATGCTCTGCTCAGTGTACGGCTGCTGGAGAGCCTGAAAGCAGGTAGGTGACTGCGGTGGGTAAGTGGCCATCCGACCCAGTGGAGTCAAATGTAATGAGTGCGATGCCATGTAGTCTGGGGGGTTATGTAGTAGAACCATCTGTGTGATGCCATGTAGTCTGGATGGGTTATGTAGTAGAACCGTCTGTGTGATGCCATGTAGTCTGGGAAGTTATGTAGTAAAACCCTCTGTGTGATGCCATGTAGTCCGGATGGTTATGTAGTAGAACCGTCTGTGTGATGCCATGTAGTCCGGATGGTTATGTAGTAGAACCGTCTGTGTGATGCCATGTAGTCTGGGGGGTTATGTAGTAGAATCGTCTGTGTGATGCCATGTAGTCCGGGGGGGTTATGTAGTAGAACCGTCTGTGTGATGCCATGTAGTCTGGATGGGTTATGTAGTAGAACCGTCTGTGTGATGCCATGTAGTCCGGATGGTTATGTAGTAAAACCCTCTGTGTGATGCCATGTAGTCTGGATGGTTATGTAGTAGAACCGTCTGTGTGATGCCCTGTAGTCCGGACGGTTATGTAGTAGAACCGTCTGTGTGATGCCATGTAGTCTGGATGGGTTATGTAGTAGAACAGTCTGTGTGATGCCATGTAGTCCGGATGGTTATGTAGTAGAACCGTCTGTGTGATGCCATGTAGTCCGGATGGGTTATGTAGTAGAACCGTCTGTGTGATGCCATGTAGTCCGGATGGTTATGTAGTAGAACAGTCTGTGGGATGCCATGTAGTCCGGATGGTTATGTAGTAGAACCGTCTGTGTGATGCCATGTAGTCTGGGGGGTTATGTAGTAGAACAGTCTGTGTAATGCCATGTAGTCCGGATGGGTAAAGTAGTAGAACCGTCTGTGTGATGCCATGTAGTCCCGATGGGTTATGTAGTAGAACCCTCTGTGTGATGCCATGTAGTCCGGATGGTTATGTAGTAGAACCGTCTGTGGGATGCCATGTAGTCCGGATGTGTTATGTAGTAGAACCGTCTGTGTGATGCCATGTAGTCCGGACGGTTATGTAGTAGAACCGTCTGTGTGATGCCATGTAGTCTGGATGGGTTATGTAGTAGAACAGTCTGTGTGATGCCATGTAGTCCGGATGGTTATGTAGTAGAACCGTCTGTGTGATGCCATGTAGTCCGGATGGGTTATGTAGTAGAACCGTCTGTGTGATGCCATGTAGTCCGGATGGTTATGTAGTAGAACAGTCTGTGGGATGCCATGTAGTCCGGATGGTTATGTAGTAGAACCGTCTGTGTGATGCCATGTAGTCTGGGGGGTTATGTAGTAGAACAGTCTGTGTAATGCCATGTAGTCCGGATGGGTAAAGTAGTAGAACCGTCTGTGTGATGCCATGTAGTCCCGATGGGTTATGTAGTAGAACCCTCTGTGTGATGCCATGTAGTCCGGATGGTTATGTAGTAGAACCGTCTGTGGGATGCCATGTAGTCCGGATGTGTTATGTAGTAGAACCGTCTGTGTGATGCCATGTAGTCCCGATGGGTTATGTAGTAGAACCCTCTGTGTGATGCCATGTAGTCCGGATGGTTATGTAGTAGAACCTTCTGTGTGATGCCATGTAGTCCGGGGGGGTTATGTAGTAGAACCGTCTGTGTGATGCCATGTAGTCTGGGGGGTTATGTAGTAGAACCGTCTGTGTGATGCCATGTAGTCTGGGGGGTTATGTAGTAGAACCGTCTGTGTGATGCCATGTAGTCTGGGGGGTTATGTAGTAGAACCGTCTGTGTGATGCCATGTAGTCTGGGGGGTTATGTAGTAGAACCGTCTGTGTGATGCCATGTAGTCCGGATGTGTTATGTAGTAGAACCGGCTGTGTGATGCCATGTAGTCTGGATGGGTTATGTAGTAGAACCGTCTGTGTGATGCCATGTAGTCTGGATGGGTTATGTAGTAGAACCCTCTGTGTGATGCCATGTAGTCCGGATGGGTTATGTAGTAGAACCCTCTGTGTGATGCCATGTAGTCCGGATGGGTTATGTAGTAGAACCCTCTGTGTGATGCCATGTAGTCCGGATGGGTTATGTAGTAGAACCGTCTGTGTGATGCCATGTAGTCCGGATGGTTATGTAGTAGAACCGTCTGTGTGATGCCATGTAGTCCGGATGGGTTATGTAGTAGAACCGTCTGTGTGATGCCATGTAGTCTGGATGGTTATGTAGTAGAACCGTCTGTGTGATGCCATGTAGTCCGGATGGGTTATGTAGTAGAACCGTCTGTGTGATGCCATGTAGTCTGGATGGTTATGTAGTAGAACCGTCTGTGTGATGCCATGTAGTCCGGATGGTTATGTAGTAGAACCGTCTGTGTGATGCCATGTAGTCCGGATGGGTTATGTAGTAGAACCGTCTGTGTGATGCCATGTAGTCTGGATGGGTTATGTAGTAGAACCGTCTGTGGGATGCCATGTAGTCTGGATGGGTTATGTAGTAGAACCGTCTGTGGGATGCCATGTAGTCTGGATGGGTTATGTAGTAGAACCGTCTGTGGGATGCCATGTAGTCTGGATGGGTTATGTAGTAGAACCGTCTGTGTGATGCCATGTAGTCCGGGGGGGTTATGTAGTAGATGTGTCTGTGGGATGGCATGTAGTCTGGATGGGTTATGTAGTAGAACCGTCTGTGGGATGGCATGTAGTCCGGGGGGATTATGTAGTAGAACCGTCTGTGTGATGCCATGTAGTCCGGATGGGTTATGTAGTAGA
This sequence comes from Eleutherodactylus coqui, assembly GCF_035609145.1. Classification (NCBI taxonomy): domain Eukaryota; kingdom Metazoa; phylum Chordata; class Amphibia; order Anura; family Eleutherodactylidae; genus Eleutherodactylus; species Eleutherodactylus coqui. Next base: position 121,317 of record NC_089837.1, read on the forward strand.
ACCGTCTGTGGGATGGCATGTAGTCCGGGGGGTTATGTAGTAGAACCGTCTGTGGGATGGCATGTAGTCCGGGGGGGTTATGTAGTAGAACCGTCTGTGGGATGGCATGTAGTCTGGATGGTTATGTAGTAGAACCGTCTGTGTGATGCCATGTAGTCCGGATGGGTTATGTAGTAGAACCGTCTGTGTGATGCCATGTAGTCCGGGGGGGTTATGTAGTAGAACCGTCTGTGTGATGTTATGTAGTAGAACCGTCTGTGTGATGCCATGTAGTCCGGATGGTTATGTAGTAGAACCTTCTGTGTGATGCCATGTAGTCCGGGGGGGTTATGTAGTAGAACCGTCTGTGTGATGCCATGTAGTCTGGGGGGTTATGTAGTAGAACCGTCTGTGTGATGCCATGTAGTCTGGATGGTTATGTAGTAGAACCGTCTGCGTGATGCCATGTAGTCCGGATGGTTATGTAGTAGAACCGTCTGTGTGATGCCATGTAGTCCGGATGGTTATGTAGTAGAACCGTCTGTGTGATGCCATGTAGTCCGGATGGGTTATGTAGTAGAACCGTCTGTGTGATGCCATGTAGTCCGGATGGGTTATGTAGTAGAACCGTCTGTGTGATGCCATGTAGTCTGGATGGTTATGTAGTAGAACCGTCTGTGTGATGCCATGTAGTCCGGATGGGTTATGTAGTAGAACCGTCTGTGGGATGCCATGTAGTCTGGATGGGTTATGTAGTAGAACCGTCTGTGGGATGCCATGTAGTCTGGATGGGTTATGTAGTAGAACCGTCTGTGGGATGCCATGTAGTCTGGATGGGTTATGTAGTAGAACCGTCTGTGTGATGCCATGTAGTCCGGGGGGGTTATGTAGTAGATGTGTCTGTGGGATGGCATGTAGTCTGGATGGGTTATGTAGTAGAACCGTCTGTGGGATGGCATGTAGTCCGGGGGGATTATGTAGTAGAACCGTCTGTGTGATGCCATGTAGTCCGGATGGGTTATGTAGTAGAACCGTCTGTGGGATGGCATGTAGTCCGGGGGGATTATGTAGTAGAACCGTCTGTGTGATGCCATGTAGTCCGGATGGGTTATGTAGTAGAACCGTCTGTGGGATGGCATGTAGTCCGGGGGGTTATGTAGTAGAACCGTCTGTGTGATGCCATGTAGTCCGGATGGGTTATGTAGTAGAACCGTCTGTGGGATGGCATGTAGTCCGGGGGGTTATGTAGTAGAACCGTCTGTGGGATGGCATGTAGTCCGGGGGGGTTATGTAGTAGAACCGTCTGTGGGATGGCATGTAGTCTGGATGGTTATGTAGTAGAACCGTCTGTGTGATGCCATGTAGTCCGGATGGGTTATGTAGTAGAACCGTCTGTGTGATGCCATGTAGTCCGGATGGGTTATGTAGTAGAACCGTCTGTGTGATGCCATGTAGTCCGGATGGGTTATGTAGTAGAACCGTCTGTGTGATGCCATGTAGTCTGGGGGGTTATGTAGTAGAACTGTCTGTGTGATGCCATGTAGTTCTGGGGGGTTATGTAGTAGAACCGTCTGTGTGATGCCATGTAGTCCGGATGGATTATGTAGTAGAACCGTCTGTGTGATGCCATGTAGTCTGGGGGGTTATGTAGTAGAACCGTCTGTGTGATGCCATATAGTCCGGATGGTTATGTAGTAGAACCCTCTGTGTGATGCCATGTAGTCCGGATGGTTATGTAGTAGAACCCTCTGTGTGATGCCATGTAGTCTGGGGGGTTATGTAGTAGAACCGTCTGTGTGATGCCATGTAGTTCTGGGGGGTTATGTAGTAGAACCGTCTGTGTGATGCCATGTAGTCCGGATGGATTATGTAGTAGAACCGTCTGTGTGATGCCATGTAGTCTGGGGGGTTATGTAGTAGAACCGTCTGTGTGATGCCATATAGTCCGGATGGTTATGTAGTAGAACCGTCTGTGGGATGCCATATAGTCCGGATGGTTATGTAGTAGAACCGTCTGTGTGATGCCATGTAGTCCCGATGGGTTATGTAGTAGAACCCTCTGTGTGATGCCATGTAGTCCGGATGGTTATGTAGTAGAACCCTCTGTGTGATGCCATGTAGTCTGGGGGGTTATGTAGTAGAACCGTCTGTGTGATGCCATATAGTCCGGATGGTTATGTAGTAGAACCGTCTGTGTGATGCCATGTAGTCCGGATGGTTATGTAGTAGAACCGTCTGTGTGATGCCATGTAGTCCGGATGGGTTATGTAGTAGAACCATCTGTGTGATGCCATGTAGTCTGGGGGGTTATGTAGTAGAACCATCTGTGTGATGCCATGTAGTCTGGGGGGTTATGTAGTAGAACCATCTGTGTGATGCCATGTAGTCTGGGGGGTCATGTAGTAGAACCGTCTGTGTGATGCCATGTAGTCCGGGGGGGTTATGTAGTAGAACCGTCTGTGTGATGCCATGTAGTCTGGGGGGTTATGTAGTAGAACCCTCTGTGTGATGCCATGTAGTCCGGGAGGGTTATGTAGTAGAACGGTCTGTGGGATGCCATGTAGTCCGGATGGGTTATGTAGTAGAACCGTCTGTGTGATGCCATGTAGTCTAGATGGTTATGTAGTAGAACCGTCTGTGTGATGCCATGTAGTCCGGATGGTTATGTAGTAGAACCGTCTGATGCCATGTAGTCTGGATGGGTTATGTAGTAGAACCGTCTGTGTGATGCCATGTAGTCCGGGGGGGTTATGTAGTAGAACCGTCTGTGTGATGCCATGTAGTCCGGATGGTTATGTAGTAGAACAGTCTGTGTTATGCCATGTAGTCTGGATGGTTATGTAGTAGAACCCTCTGTGTGATGCCATGTAGTCTGGATGGTTATGTAGTAGAACAGTCTGTGTGATGCCATGTAGTCTGGATGGTAATGTAGTAGAACCGTTTGTGTGATGCCATGTAGTCTGGATGGTTATGTAGTAGAACCGTCTGTGTGATGCCATGTAGTCCGGATGGGTTATGTAGTGGAACCCTCTGTGTGATGCCATGTAGTCTGGATGGTTATGTAGTAGAACCGTCTGTGTGATGCCATGTAGTCCGGGGGGGTTATGTAGTAGATGTGTCTGTGTGATGCCATGTAGTCTGGATGGGTTATGTAGTAGAACCGTCTGTGTGATGCCATGTAGTCCGGATGGGTTATGTAGTAGAACCGTCTGTGTGATGCCATGTAGTCCGGATGGGTTATGTACCCTGTTTCCCTGAAAATAAGACAGCATGATTTTCCAGTATTTTTGAGGATGCAAAATGATTTTTCAGGCTTTTTGAGGATGCTTGAAATATAAGCCCTACTCCAAAATTAAGCCCTGCTAACAGTTAATTTAAAAAGTCAATTTAAATAGTATCCAGGCAGCTATACATGTAAAAAAGTTAAACCTTTTTGAACAAAAATTAATATAAGATACTGTCTTATTATCGGGGAAACACGGTAGTAGAACCGTCTGCATGATGCCATGTAGTCCGGATGGTTATGTAGTAGAACTGTCTGTGTGATGCCATGTAGTCCGGATGGTTATTTAGTAGAACAGTCTGTTTGATGCCATGTAGTCCGGATGGGTTATGTAGTAGAACAGTCTGTGTGATGCCATCTAGTCCGGATGGGTTATGTAGTAGAACCGTCTGTGTAATGCCATGTAGTCCGGATGGTTATGTAGTAGAACCGTCTGTGTGATGCCATGTAGTCCGGATGGGTTATGTAGTAGAACCGTCTGTGTGATGCCATGTAGTCCGGATGGGTTATGTAGTAGAACCGTCTGTGTGATGCCATGTAGTCCGGATGGGTTATGTAGTAGAACCCTCTGTGTGATGCCATGTAGTCCGGGGGGGTTATGTAGTAGAACCGTCTGTGTGATGCCATGTAGTCTGGGGGGTTATGTAGTAGAACCGTCTGTGTGATGCCATGTAGTCCGGATGGTTATGTAGTAGAACCGTCTGTGTGATGCCATGTAGTCCGGGGGGGTTATGTAGTAGAACCGTCTGTGTGATGCCATGTAGTCTGGATGGTTATGTAGTAGAACCCTCTGTGTGATGCCATGTAGTGTGGGGGGTTATGTAGTAGAACCGTCTGTGTGATGCCATGTAGTCCGGATGGTTATGTAGTAAAACAGTCTGTGTGATACCATGTAGTCTGGATGGGTTATGTAGTAGAACCGTATGTGTGATGCCATGTAGTCCGGGGGGGTTATGTAGTAGAACCGTCTGTGTGATGCCATGTAGTCCGGATGTGTTATGTAGTAGAACCGTCTGTGTGATGCCATGTAGTCCGGATGTGTTATGTAGTAGAACCGTCTGTGTGATGCCATGTAGTCCGGATGGGTTATGTAGTAGAACCGTCTGTGTGATGCCATGTAGTCCGGATGGGTTATGTAGTAGAACCGTCTGTGTGATGCCATGTAGTCCGGATGGGTTATGTAGTAGAACCCTCTGTGTGATGCCATGTAGTCCGGGGGGGTTATGTAGTAGAACCGTCTGTGTGATGCCATGTAGTCTGGGGGGTTATGTAGTAGAACCGTCTGTGTGATGCCATGTAGTCCGGATGGTTATGTAGTAGAACCGTCTGTGTGATGCCATGTAGTCCGGGGGGGTTATGTAGTAGAACCGTCTGTGTGATGCCATGTAGTCTGGATGGTTATGTAGTAGAACCCTCTGTGTGATGCCATGTAGTGTGGGGGGTTATGTAGTAGAACCGTCTGTGTGATGCCATGTAGTCCGGATGGTTATGTAGTAAAACAGTCTGTGTGATACCATGTAGTCTGGATGGGTTATGTAGTAGAACCGTATGTGTGATGCCATGTAGTCCGGGGGGGTTATGTAGTAGAACCGTCTGTGTGATGCCATGTAGTCCGGATGTGTTATGTAGTAGAACCGTCTGTGTGATGCCATGTAGTCCGGATGGGTTATGTAGTAGAACCGTCTGTGTGATGCCATGTAGTTCGGGGGGGTTATGTAGTAGAACAGTCTGTGTGATGCCATGTAGTTTGGATGGTTTTATAGTAGAACCGTCTGTGTGATGCCATGTAGTCCGGATGGGTTATGTAGTAGAACCGTCTGTGTGATGCCATGTAGTCCGGATGGGTTATGTAGTAGAACCGTCTGTGTGATGCCATGTAGTCCGGATGTGTTATGTAGTAGAACCGTCTGTGTGATGCCATGTAGTCCGGATGGGTTATGTAGTAGAACCGTCTGTGTGATGCCATGTAGTTCGGCGGGGTTATGTAGTAGAACAGTCTGTGTGATGCCATGTAGTTTGGATGGTTTTATAGTAGAACCGTCTGTGTGATGCCATGTAGTCCGGATGGGTTATGTAGTAGAACCCTCTGTGTGATGCCATGTAGTCCGGGGGGGTTATGTAGTAGAACCGTCTGTGTGATGCCATGTAGTCTGGGGGGTTATGTAGTAGAACCGTCTGTGTGATGCCATGTAGTCCGGATGGTTATGTAGTAGAACCGTCTGTGTGATGCCATGTAGTCCGGGGGGGTTATGTAGTAGAACCGTCTGTGTGATGCCATGTAGTCTGGATGGTTATGTAGTAGAACCCTCTGTGTGATGCCATGTAGTGTGGGGGGTTATGTAGTAGAACCGTCTGTGTGATGCCATGTAGTCCGGATGGTTATGTAGTAAAACAGTCTGTGTGATACCATGTAGTCTGGATGGGTTATGTAGTAGAACCGTATGTGTGATGCCATGTAGTCCGGGGGGGTTATGTAGTAGAACCGTCTGTGTGATGCCATGTAGTCCGGATGTGTTATGTAGTAGAACCGTCTGTGTGATGCCATGTAGTCCGGATGTGTTATGTAGTAGAACCGTCTGTGTGATGCCATGTAGTCCGGATGGGTTATGTAGTAGAACCGTCTGTGTGATGCCATGTAGTCCGGATGGGTTATGTAGTAGAACCGTCTGTGTGATGCCATGTAGTCCGGATGGGTTATGTAGTAGAACCCTCTGTGTGATGCCATGTAGTCCGGGGGGGTTATGTAGTAGAACCGTCTGTGTGATGCCATGTAGTCTGGGGGGTTATGTAGTAGAACCGTCTGTGTGATGCCATGTAGTCCGGGGGGATTATGTAGTAGAACCGTCTGTGTGATGCCATGTAGTCCGGATGTGTTATGTAGTAGAACCGTCTGTGTGATGCCATGTAGTCCGGATGGGTTATGTAGTAGAACCGTCTGTGTGATGCCATGTAGTCCGGGGGGGTTATGTAGTAGATGTGTCTGTGTGATGCCATGTAGTCTGGATGGGTTATGTAGTAGAACAGTCTGTGTAATGCCATGTAGACTGGATGGTTATGTAGTAGAACCGTCTGTGTGATGCCATGTAGTCTGGATGGGTTATGTAGTAGAACCGTCTGTGTGATGCCATGTGGTCTGGATGGGTTATGTAGTAGAACCGTCTGTCTGATGCCCTGTAGTCCGGACGGTTATATAGTAGAACGGTCTGTGTGATGCCATGTAGTCCGGTTGGGTTATGTAGTAGAACCGTCTGTGTGATGCCATGTAGTCCGGATGGGTTATGTAGTAGAACAGTCTGTGTGATGCCATGTAGTCCGGATGGGTTATGTAGTAGAACCGTCTGTGTGATGCCCTGTAGTCCAGGCGGGGTGTTATGTATAGAACCGTTGTGCTGGATCATATTTTCCTCCAGCAGGCTTCGGGGTATTATGTAGCTTCCAAATTGTATAGTGTGCACACATCATCGACCAGATCAGACACACGTGCTGGTCTAAAACTGGGAGAGTCTCTACCTAAATGTGTAGAGTCTCAGGCTTTTATTATAACACATGATAACCGCCCTTTAATGGGCGTACAACAGATTACATCAGTAACATATAAGATTCTCATTTGTCGGATCATATAGAATCTCCCGCCTCTCTGCCCACCCTTCCTCAAGTCTTCATGTAGCTTGGACTTTGTCCTAGCTGAAGGAATTTCTGTGTTCGTGACAAAGTCATTGTTTGAGAGGTCTCTGTGTTATTTAAGAAGTTTCTGTGTGGGGGCAGGGCTGGGGAAACATCCAAGATGAACACAAGCAATAACATATAACACTGTGATTTAACTCTTTCCTTATGCAGTAGAGTTCCACATTAGGCTGAAGTCATTACAATAGCATAATACATTTGGTTTAGACATTTTACACTGACTAATCATCATGTCTATCACACCGTCTGTGTGATACCATGTAGTCCGGGGGGGTTATGTAGTAGAACAGTCTGTGTGATGCCATGTAGTTTGGATGGTTATATAGTAGAACCGTCTGTGTGATGCCATGTAGTCTGGATGGTTATGTAGTAGAACCGTCTGTCTGATGCCATGTAGTCCGGATGTGTTATGTAGTAGAACCGTCTGTCTGATGCCATGTAGCCCGGGGGGGGGGGTTATGTAGTAGAACAGTCTGTGTGATACCCTGTAGTCCGGGGGGGTTATGTAGTAGGACCGGCTGTGTGATGCCATGTAGTCCGGATGGTTATGTAGTAGAACCGTCTGTGTGATGCCATGTAGTCCGGATGGGTTATGTAGTAGAACAGTCTGTGGGATGCCATGTAGTCTGGATGGTTATGTAGTAGAACCGTCTGTGTGATGCCATGTAGTCTGGATGGTTATATAGTAGAACCGTCTGTGTGATACCATGTAGTCCGGGAGGGTTATGTAGTAGAACAGTCTGTGTGATGCCATGTAGTTTAGATGGTTATATAGTAGAACCGTCTGTGTGATACCATGTAGTCCGGGGGGGTTATGTAGTAGAACAGTCTGTGTGATGCCATGTAGTCTGGATGGTTATGTAGTAGAACCGTCTGTGTGATGGCATGTAGTCTGGATGGTTATGTAGTAGAACCGTCTGTGTGATGCCATGTAGTCCGGATGGTTATGTAGTAGAACAGTCTGTGTGATGCCATGTAGTTTGGATGGTTATATGGTAGAACCGTCTGTGTGATGCCATGTAGTCTGGATGGTTATGTAGTAGAACAGTCTGTGGGATGCCATGTAGTCCGGATGGGTTATGTAGTAGAACCCTCTGTGTGATGCCATGTAGTCCGGATGGTTATGTAGTAGAACCGTCTGTGTGATGCCATGTAGTCTGGATGGGTTATGTAGTAGAACCCTCTGTCTGATGCCATGTAGTCCGGATGGTTATGTAGTAGATCCGTTTGTGTGATGCCATGTAGTCCTGATGGGTTATGTAGTAGAACCGTCTGTGTGATGCCATGTGGTCCGGATGGGTTATGTAGTAGAACCGTCTGTGTGATGCCATGTGGTCCGGATGGGTTATGTAGTAGACCCGACTGTGTGATGCCATGTAGTCCTTCCTAGGAGCACTCAGGTAGGTACTAGCTACAAGGTGAACCCATTGAAATTTCCTTGATTTCTGCTTTGATTACTGATTACATGCGGTCTGATTGTCTATAATGGATTTAGACTTACAATGTAACTAATAACGGGCATTGCTGCTGGCCTTGTACTTTATTGTAATCATTCCCTGTGCAGGGAGAAAAGGTAAGTGAACCCGTAGCAGTGATCCAGTGATCTTTGCCAACAAATTTCGTTTTTTCTGGTGCTGTAAATACAATTTTTTAACAAAATTGATAAGATATTTTGGATCATTTCACACATACTAGCTTTGGTATGAGCATGTATTCAATAATAGTTGCCAATCACTGATTGATTCCACCCACTGGATTCTGTAGCCCAAAATGTGTAGTAATTTACCTTCCTAAAGGCATTTTTTTTTTCTTCTCGCTGTATTTGGAAAGTTCTAACTCGTTTATTTTACCATTTATACCAAAATTTACGCTGAAAAGTATGGGAACGGGTTCCTCATTTTTTTAGATCGTTTTGATATATAATATGTATGGTTTTGGTTTACAGGGCGCATACGGCGTCGGCTTTGGGTTATTTTCTTTCTTATGTATATATTGCTGTATGTAAATATGTTTTTTACCATCTATGTCCCCCATGACGTCATATAAAACCTCCTGGGGGACATTCACGTGTATTTTATTTGACATTTTTTCACTGTAGCTGTGGTATCCATAGGAGTCACATCCATAGGAGCCCCCAGTTACAGGGAAAAACATCCGCTGTAGGGACATTAGTCACTGGCAGAGGTGATCAGGGTCTTCTGGGACCCCGCAGCTCTGCTATAGCAGTGAATCCCGGCGGTCACATGATCCCCGTGCTCCTGTAATGGAAGTTACACTTCTTTTTTCACTTTTCAGTACAAAACTCTCATTGAGCGCTGTGTACTTCAGGAAGGAGAAGACAAAAAGGGTTAAAAACCCCTCCTGCCTTCTCCTCTGGGTTATCAGCTGTCACTAACCGCTCACAACCCAGTCCTGTCTCTGATTGCAGAACAGGTGGCTTAAATCCCTGTCCTAATTTTACATATGGCTGGACTTTAAGCCCGGGACAAGGCGCCGTAAAATTTACTGTGCTTGGTCCTAAATGGGTTAATAGTACTTTGGAAGGGGGATCAGGGTTTCAATAATTGTTGTTTTTTATAGGGATTTATTCTTACATTATTTTATACTAGTTATTGTATTTCTGTGTCCTAGAATAGCTTTATTGTATTACTGGCGTATTTTTCCCCGTTTTCTATCTCTTTTTGCTCTTTTACCTACTCTTTATGCACTATAATTATTTTACACGCATTATCTGTTACCTGTTATCGTGTATCTCCAGCTATAACCAAGGAAGCCGTGCTACGCTGAGAAGCTGAGCTTACTGTATTGTACTGAACTTTATATTTCGGCCAGCTGCGCCTACACCAATCACACTTAACTAAAGCATCTTCTGAGATGACAGCGAGTGTACCCCCAAAAGCCTCCCCAGTATCAGGCATGTGTCAGGCCTTTATTGACTGAGAAATGGTTCATGTAATGCACCAAGTTAGGGTCTCATCGAGAGGATATGCCATGAATGTCTGATAGATGTCAGTCCCAGCTTTGGGGGTCCATCTATGTGGAGAGTGGGGGTCCTCCACCTGCCTGGTGAGGTGGCTGCCAGTACAGGGTGAATGAAGAGATGGCAGTGCTTATATGATGCCGTCTGTACTTAACAGCTGATTACTAGAGAGACCCACAGGTCTCTGGGCACTACTCCTTGCATTCTCCTTCACCTCACCAAGCTGGGTGTCCCATATTTCTCATAGGTATGCATTTCAGCAATGGTGCCACATTTATCCCAAATTTATGTAATTTCCTGTGGATGCACCATACATGTAAGTGTTGAGTCCCCTAACATGATGACGGCTCTGAGGAGTGGCTTCTCTCAATCACTGAGTTTCTGGATGTCACTAATCATCTTCTCCTTCTCTCATAGGGGCGTCTGCAGGGGTACATCTTCCATCGTCTATCTTCTGAATGACCCCTGAAGAATGGATGGGGCGGAGATGAGTGGAAGGATATTAGACGTCACCTGGGAGATCATCTACCTGCTGACTGGAGAGGTGAACTTTTCTCATTTTCTCTCTTTCTTATATTATTTACTAGTCAGGCAATCTGTAATGGGAAGAGTCCAGCATCTTGTATAAGAGCTTCCCAACCTTCCAACTGAATAGCAGAAAATGTAAAAATCAGCCATGAATAGTAATAATGTAGGATCAATGTGAACGGAAAGTAGGTCTATAGTTACGAGAAAGAAAGGGCTGAGAACAAGCAGGCCCATGGTTAGAGTGTGGCCGGGAGGAGAGGATATCTGCCATCCATATAGAGACATAGTAGATGATGGCAGGAGGAGAGCACATGGTCCATCTAGTCTGCCCTCTATATAAAGACATGGAAGATGATGGCAGGAGGAGAGCACATGGTCCATCTAGTCTGACCTCTATATAGTGACATAGTTGATGATGGCAGGAGGAGAGCACATGGTCCATCTAGTCTGATCTATATAGAGACATAGAAGATGCTGGCTGGAGGCGAGCACAAGATCCATCTAGTCTGCCCTCTATATAGTGACATAGAAGATGCTGGCTGGAGGCGAGCACAAGGTCCATCTAGTCTGCCCTCTATATAAAGACATGGAAGATGATGGCAGGAGGAGAGCACATGGTCCATCTAGTCTGCCCTCTATATAGTGACATAGAAGATGCTGGCTGGAGGAGAGCACATGATACATCTAGTCTGACCTCTATATAGAGACATAGAAGATGCTGGCTGGAGGCGAGCACAAGATCCATCTAGTCTGCCCTCTATATAGTGACATAGAAGATGCTGGCTGGAGGCGAGCACAAGGTCCATCTAGTCTGATATCTATATAGAGACATAGTAGATGATGGCAGGGGCAGAGCACATGGTCCATCTAGTCTGCCCTCTATATAGTGACATAGAAGATTATAACAGGAGGAGAGCACATGGTCCATCTAGTCTGACCTCTATTTGGTGACATAGAAGATGATGGCAGGGGGAGAGCACATGGTCCATCTAGTCTGCCCTCTATATAAAGACATGGAAGATGATGGCAGGAGGCGAGCACATGGTCCATCTAGTCTGATATCTATATAGAGACATAGAAGATGCTGGCTGGAGGAGAGCACATGGTCCATCTAGTCTGACCTCTATATAGAGACATAGAAGATGATGGTGTTAAGTCTGCAAATGACGTGCTGGATCTGCACCTGCAGACATGCACAATAATTGCTCACTGTGCAGCAGCCAAAACAAATCATGAAATAATAAACGGGAAGTCTTTCCCTAAATACGTACCGACGAGAGAGAAAGGGCGCTGCCTAACATGGCAGACTGATTGCTTCGATAGCTGCGGGCCTGCACTCATTCCTGGGACCTAAGTAGCCCTACTTGGCCAACAAAGTAAAGGACAAAACAAAATAAAACACTGCACTAAGCTGGTAGTAAAGCCTCAACACATTATTCCAGACTTTGGTTACATCTCTCAGTTTGTCCATTAGTCTGCGGATGATAGGCCAAAGAAAACGAGAGCTCAATACCCAACCGAGAGCAAACAAATGCCAGAATTTGAACACAAACTGGACCCCCTCGATCAGAGACCATATTAGCTGGTAAACCGTGTAATCTCACAATATGAGTGACGCACAATTTGGACAACGTTTTGGCATTGGGAAGACCAGGAAGCGCCACAAAATGGCACGTCTTGCTAAACTGATCTACCATCACCCAGATGACCATATTACCTTCAGAAAGAGGCAAGTCCACAATGAAATCCATCGACAAGTGAGTCCAAGGTTTACTGGGTATCTGCAAAGGCATCAACCTTCCTGCCGGAGAATTATGAGGCAACTTGGCACAAAGTCTTGGCACAAACCTCACAGGATGACGTAAAACTGAAAACATCACGTTGCAAAGATAGCCACTAAAACCTTTTCATGAGTAACTTCCGGGTATTATTGATTCCTGGATACCCAGCCAACACGGAATTGTGTACTTAAGATAGTACTTGCAGCCTCAAATGAACAGGAACAAACCGCTTTCCTAATGGCAACCCTGCCGGTGACAAGTCCTGTGCATTTTGGACCTGCTCCTCCAACTGCAGGGAAACCGCGGATTCCACTACCCCCTCTGAAAGAATGGGTGCGGGGAGGTTCATCTGAAATTACGGCAATGAAACTCCTAGAAAGAGCATCAGCTTTAACGTTTTTACTGCCCGGATGATATGTAATCAGAAAGTCGAAGCATAAAAAAAAAACCAATGACCACCGTGCCTGTTTTGGGTTAAGTATCTTGGCTGACTCCAGGTGGATTTAGGTTTTTGTGAACCATAAAAACAGTCACCTTCCAACAAGTGTTGCCATTCCTCAAACGCCCACTTAATCGCCAACAGTTCTTTGTCACCAATGTCATAATTGCGCTTGGCTGAAGAAAACTTTCGTGAAAAAAAGCGCAAGGTTGAAGATCTTGCACTGTATTAGTACCTTGGGATAGCACCGTACCTACAACCACTTGCGAGGCATCCACTACAAACGGTCTGGACGAGTCTGGCTGTACCAAAACCGAAGCTGTTGCAAAACACTTCTTCAATGCCTGAAAGGATTGTAACGCTCCTGAAGACCATTTAGAAGAAAAAACGCCCTTCCTTGTCATATCTGTCAATGGTTTAACCAAAACCGAAAATCCTTTGATAAACTTTCGATAATAATTTGCGAACCCCAAAAATGTTGGGGCGCCTTCACATTCTCAGGTAACACCAGGTGTCCATCCTGAAACTGAACTGGATCATATTTTCCTCCAGCAGGTTTCGAGGTATTCTGTAGCTTCCAAATTGTATAGTGTGCACACATCATCGACCAGATCAGACACAAGTTATCAGTCTCATATCCAAAATGGCTCTCTGGGCAGAAACACCCAGACAGCTCCTTTTATTGTAAAGCATAACACCTGCCCTTTAATGGGCGTGCAACAGATTACATCAGTAACATATAGGATTCTCATTTGTCGGATCATATAGAATCCCCCCTCCTTCCTGCCCACTTTCTCTCAAGTCCAATGTATAAGCAAGTCTTTGTCTTACAAACATGTGCCCAAAACTGAAACTGAAAGTAAGTATCTCTTTGTTGAAGAAGATTCTGTGTGGAGGATGGGGAAGGACTGGGAAAACACTCAAGATGAACACAAGCAATAACATATAACACTGTGATTTAACTATTTCCTTATGCAGCAGAGTTCCACATTAGGCTGAAGTCCCAAAACACACATCTTTTCACCATGCCATTGTCCAGCAATTACTATAATGAAATTATGCAGTCGTTAGCCTCTTAAAGAGTTAGTCACTACAGCTGCGTAATACATCTAGTTTAGTACAAATCGATAGACATTTTACACTGACTAATCATCATGTCTATCACAATCCCACCTTAAAATGTCTATCCTCTAACTCTCCATCTAATTTTCACAGTTCTCTGCGCGTGAGCCTATAATCGGAGCGAGTTGAAGGTTCGATTTAGGGTCTTCAAGGGGGTGTAGGACTTGTCCACTCCTTCTGGGGATGCATCCAGCGAACTCATTGTGGGAGCGGCTTTTCCAGCATCAGTTTCACAGGTCTCTCTGACACAGGGGATAACACAGCAGACTGGAACGAAAAAGATAATCAGTTCACATACAACAGCGACGCCCGTCTGTGCCAGGATCCTTTACCACCCGCTCATCCGTGGCGAGTACTGGTCCCAAAGGTTAGCTCTTTTTAGTTAGTGCGGTCAGCTTCTTTAATGGCAACTGCGTCTTTACCCGCGGGTCACGTGTCGTCTGGGATGTAGGTACAACAAGTCTGCCCTATCATCTTACAGACACTCCCCTTTTTAGCTAAAATCATATCTAAGGCCATTCTATTTTGAAAAGTCATAGTCGAGGTAGGTCCTATTGGTCGACTAGTCCCTATAAGGCGTCTCTAGTATAATTTATAAACCACTGCTTATTATAATAAACATAATTAATCCAGTCAACATTTATTTTACCATAATGATCAGAAAAATGGACTCAAATCTAGTTTTAACTTGGTCTCTAATTTTTAAAACTCGTCAGGTACCAAGGCGTCTGTAGTATAATTTATAAACCACTGCTAATTATAATAAACATAATTAATCCAGTCAACATTTATTTTACCATAATGATCAGAAAAATGGACTCTAATCTAGTTTTAACTTGGTCTCTAATTTTTAAAACTCGTCAGGTACCTCCCTTGGCTATCCTATGACGTCAATGTACACGTGTAGATCAAAACTACCACCAGGAGTCTCTCTTCTCGCACTAGTATAATGTTACAATACTAGTAGTGTGCACAGGTACGCACGGCCTGGGACTCCGTAATCTTCACCCACACCAATGTCCCTCCTGGAGATAGCCCAGATGGTGGGCACGTCCAGGCCGCCGACACTGACCCTACACTACCTAGTGACAAGACTGGAAGGAACCTCCGTACCTATGCGGAAAACAAAGATAGACCAACATGACAGGATAACCACAAAACACAGACTGAGTTGGATCGAGATAAATTAACTATTGGGGGTAACCTCATTATCCTCAATGCTGTCTGACAGGATGTGGAGGAGCATAAGGGCTTTACTAAGGCACACTCCCCTGTCCAATTACCCTCCAGGCGGGTCCTCTACCTCATGTCTCCACAAAGCCAGTAAACGTCTCCTAAGGACTGGACCTGATTCTGCATCTATTCCCCTCCTATCGTACCGTAGGAGGAGCAATATCTGTTAGTGAGTTCCCCAAAAATCTCCCTCCACCCTGCCCGTTTGCATGGCAGGTGTAGTTTCCAGGGTAGTCAGTAATACTCTCTCCGGTGCAAAACACTTAAGTAGTTATAGAGTATTCCTTTTTCCACTTCTCACAAGCAGTGTAATTAGTGGAAATGTTCGTGAAGAGACTAAGAAACCACTCTTCAGCATCTACCGGGAGATTTAGGGGGACCATCCCCGAGTGTAAGTCGGGCACTACCGCACACGCAACAGTTAGACTTGTTGCTCCTGTTAGCATTGTACCTCATCAACTCCAACCAGAGATTCTGGACAGAGTAGCCAGTCGCTACTGTCAAGGTGTCCACAAAGGTAGGGTCGGCTATGATCATCATGTTCGTCAAGGTCTTTATCTTACGGCGGAGGGGGTTAATTATGGGCACGGGACTAAGTGAAGGCTTCCATTCGGGTGCATCTACCATACCCCTTATTTTGAACTTCCCTAAGGGATCTGTCCTCCCGTCCCCCGGTATGTCCCCAGACTGTAAGTCCCCCCCCCCCGTCTTGGATCTCCCATGGTTAGTGTAAAAACCGCATTAAAACCAAGCAACATACTAAGTTCAGCCTTCCAATACCTGCTGTCCTTATTATTCTCAAGGAGGGTTATACGACTAATTAGGGATTTCCCGCTCTTATCTTTCTTATTTAAGGCACTTCGCGGTTTATAGGACTAGTCTGTTCCTGTGTTCCATCCCACTAATCCCCAATAACGGCAGTCTTCTCCCCAGACGTTATCAGTGGCGCAAACCTATTGTATTCCCCGGGTATATAAGTCATATAACCAGCCGGACTGGGCTGAAACTGGCCTGCGGTGAGATCTTGCGCCTAGACACGGGACCACAGTACAATAGTCGAAGGAATATGCGGCTACTTGAACATTGACCGAGTTATACCAGAAGGTAACCATACCCTCATATTCTTCCGACTAAGGATTACAGTTGCCACCCTCCTCTCTCACTAGCCCTAACCAGAGTAACGTCCTCGGCACAACTAAGACTGGTCTCCCGGATCTGAGGCTTTCTTACAGTATGAAGCGTGGATCCATGTAAGTCTTTCGGCTAGTTTCACAGCTGTGGCAGTAGACAGAAGCACCTGGTAGGGGCCATCAAATCGGGGCTTAAGAGGGTGCTTCCTGAGGAACTTCTTGACGCACACCCAATCCCCAGGCTGCAAGATATGTGTCCCAGTGTCTGCCTTTGAGTCTGAAAGAGAACACCTGTGCATAGGCTTTGGTTAGTGCTTTTACAATGGAAATCACATACTTAGTCAACACATCAGACTGCAATTGTAACTGCTGAGGATAGTGGCAACCTAGCCTTGGGGCTAGCCCAAACAATCTCGTAGGGAGATAATGCATGATCCCCCCCTGGGTTCATATCTAACACTGTATAAGGCTATTGGATGACAGTCTTTTCAGAGTGGCGTCATTTTAAGTATCTTACTTTTTAGCGTGCCACTACGTCTCTCCACCTTTCCACTACTCTAAAGATGGTACAGTATGTAAAAGGCCTGGGATACACCCAGAGCAGACATGACATGTTACATTCACCTGCGAAGTTTATACCTCTGTCTGACTCTGAATCACTTCTGGTACCCCATATTCACAGTTTACCTCGTTCATGAGCTTCTTTGCGGTTACCTACTTGTTTGTCTTGGTAACCGGGTCGGCCTCCTACCTGCAAAGACATCAACAACAACCAGCACGTATTCATACTTCCCAACAAGTGGGAGCTGAACGTAGTCAATTTGCAATCCCTGAAATGGGTAGAGTGGTCCCGGCAAGTGTGATGTGGCAAATTTACTTCTGCCCTGACACACCTATGGCATAGATCATGCTAAACTGGACAAATGATGCAGCAGCTACAGAGAACCCAGAAGTCGCCCGTCCTCTTTCAAGCGTCGACATCATTGCTGCTTTACTAGGTGGGTCTTTCCGTCCATCAGCTGGGCCATCATGGGATACAGGAACTGTGGTGGGCAAGTGCTGTTGACTGTTCACCATACGCTGTCCTGTTTCTGCTGCTCCCATATTAGTCCATTTATTCTTTCCTTCCTTGCTGGCTTGTAACTGTAAAAGTCTTTAGCATATCAAAGTCCAAATTTTGTCAATGTCCAAAGTTTTTACCACTGACTCATGCTGTCAGTATCGTTCTTCTTTCTTCCACGGCTTGAGGGCCGCTGCCTTTGCTGTGCTGTAGGCGAGGGTGTCGTCTCTCGCTTCTCCAGTGTAGGAATCGGTGCGAACTCTCAACTTTGTCAGGTAGAAGTAGGGCCTCCATGAGACTCTGCACCGCTGCACCATTCTCAATTGGTTGTCCTGCTAAGGTAAAAACTGTCTGGCCTTCCATATTGGGCCGTAATCATGACCAAATGCATACCAGGAGTCAGTGTAAAGGGTTGTCGTCTTACCTCTCGCCACTCTACTCGCCTCAGTGAGGGCCTTCAGTTCCACTTCTTGTGCTGAGACATGCGGATGCAGAGCTTCTGCTTCTAGGACATCTTGTTGTGTGACCACTGCATATCCGATGTGGAGTCGTCAATCCTCACCCTGGTACCATCTGCAAAAAGCTCAACATATGCGTTATCAACAGAGGTTCCGGTAACTGTTTGCATACCTGCAGTTTACTGTATTAGTACTAAATAATCGTGTTGATATTCTATTTCATGTGGCTCGGAATCTTGTAGCACAAAATCATTTATTTCCTTTTTAAAAAAAAACAATAGCTGATCTACAACACCTAGATCATCTATGACCCAGATCACCTATGCCTCCCCCCCTTTTGAACCGGAATACTCAATGGAAAAAAAGTAATCGCGTTCAAACTAGTACAACGTTGAAAAAGGAAACCAAGAGGCACAAAAACAAGCACTTTGTAGGTCAAGGTGACATTGTACGCAGCGAAGTCTGAGCGAAAATTTCCTTTAGATTTTTTTTCAGGTCGCAGTTAGCATTTTTAACACAAGGGGGCGCAACACAAGTAAAATTTTACGTCACCCAGTGTAATAGTATTTCAGGGAACGTCCAGCGTTTAACTTTCACTCTCCTGTCGGAATATAATTATAGCTTCAGTGTTGACTGACACTAGACTATACAAAAGACTTAAGGAAAAAACTAAAGAATACGGATGAATTAACATCCTACTCTGGGCAATTTAGTCCCTCTTTCTCACATAAAAAGTAAAATTACTTCATCAAATTGCGTGAAAAAGTTTGCTGGGTGACTATAGGGAAATTATTCCATCTGTAGGAGCCTTCCGTAACATCATCTGTCTGAACATCCATTGGAGAAGCGGGCAGTGGAAAACAGAGCCCCTGGGAACACACCATGAGAGAGCGTCCCCTTTCATGGATCCCTGGCCTCTGTCCCCCATGCATCAACTCCAATCTTCCATGCACTATAAACCAGCTTAGTCATCTACTATGTCCCAAGCTGCATCTTCACAAAGGTTTGTTTCCCTGAACTTATCACACTTCTAAAGTGGCCACATCTTGGAGTGTAACAAAGTCCGGTCAAACAAAACCTTACTTCAGACAATCATGAGGTTAGCACTGAATACAGTGGCATTGGGGAATGTAGGCCTCCCAAGTGCAGCAAAATGGCCGCCAGAGGCAGAAAGGGGCGGGGCTACAAATCTCCCAGGTGAGGCAAGATGGCTGCTGGAGGAAGGGGCGGGGCCAGGGGCGGCAGCACTTCCAGGTGAGGCAAAATGGCCGCTGGAGGAGGAAGGGGCGGGGCCAGGTCCTGTCCCGGATGGGGAGGGACCGGAAGTAACATCACACACCCTGAAAGTGAGCACATGGGGGGGAAGTAATTTCAGGGTGGGGGCAGAGCTCACCACCCTTGCAGTAGAAACATTGCAAGTGCGGCCGCCATTATAGGGAGGGGCTGTAGTCAACACAAAGGCATTACAGTGTTCATAATACAGGCAATACACATCTTCCACTATACTTTCTCATCTTGAATCGCTTTCCTACATTTATACCTCCTCCTAGCAATCTAAAAACACCTTTCTTTCTGCTTATCTGTCCATAACCCAACTTTTCTTTCTGCAACTTTTCCTGATCCTTTTCTTTGTAAAACGTTTCTACATGTTTTGCATATTCCAAAACATCCTGCACTGATCCCGTATTCTATTCTGCCTGCTTATTCTATCCTATTTGAAGTTTCTGGACACAGTAGTGTTCCTCTTGTAAAATCTGCTTTCTTCAAATCCTTCCAATATAACCCCTCTTTCCCACTCAGATCACAATGCACATTAATTCTATAACACCGAACAGACGGTACAGACGGGATTACTGGAGAATATCCACAACGGCTCAAGGTATATGGCTCGCCTACCTTCGCCACAGCCCACCCTCCACTAGTAATCCCCAACAGCACTCCCTGCACACAGTTGGGACAGGACATTTAGCTATACACAGAGACTGACGATTATATTCACTGACCAAAGACCTCAATAATATCCGGAGACGTCAGCCGTCACACCACGGCTATAATTCCCGCGTATATACCTTTCCACATATGAGAACATAACACGCTCAATCATACAGGTGCATACGCGTATCATAAAATTTCCTAACCTCACACTAGTTACCTAGGAGTAAGTGTCTCTGACGTGCTCCCTCAGACTTAAACAGCCAAGTCCGCCCTTTTGACACATTAACCCTCACAGAATTTGTCTCTTGGTCTTGTATACACAATCTTTAACCGTCTCAGACATATCCTACCCAGCATACAGAATACCCCTTAGGCAGGTTAAAACGGTGGTTTTCGGGTAGACAGATCTATATTACCTGCCTTTCGGTGATTTATTACTCTGGCCGTAGAGGCAGACAGATAAACCGACAGAAGTCATCACGGAGATAGATTAACATAAAGCAATCTTACCGTGTTCTGTAGATTTTCGGGCCCATGAGTTCTGCGTGTTATCTGCCAGTCTCTGTATCTTTCCAGAATAAAAAAAAATCACACATCTACCCGCCCACCCAGGGACGCCAAATTGAACTGGATCATATTTTCCTCCGGCAGGTTTCGAGGTATTCTGTAGCTTCCAAATTGTATAGTGTGCACACATCATCGACCAGATCAGACACAAGTTATCAGTCTCATATCCAAAATGGCTCTCTGGGCAGAAACACCCAGACAGCCCCTTTTATTGTAAAGCATAACACCTGCCCTTGAATGGGCGTGCAACAGATTACCTCAGTAACATATAGGATTTTATCTCATTTGTCGGATCATATAGAATCCCCCCCCCCCCTCCTTCCTGCCCACTTTCTCTCAAGTCCAATGTATAAGCAAGTCTTTGTCTTACAAACATGTGCTCAAAACTGAAACTGAAAGTAAGTATCTCTTTGTTGAAGAAGATTCTGTGGGGAGGATGGGGAAGGACTGGGAAAACACTCAAGATGAACACAAGCAATAACATATAACACTGTGATTTAACTATTTCCTTATGCAGCAGAGTTCCACATTAGGCTGAAGTCCCAAAACACACATCTTTTCACCATGCCATTGTCCAGCAATTACTATAATGAAATTATGCAGTCGTTAGCCTCTTAAAGAGTTAGTCACTACAGCTGCGTAATACATCTAGTTTAGTACAAATCGATAGACATTTTACACTGACTAATCATCATGTCTATCACAAAACCTCTCGGGGTAATAATGTGTCCCAGAAAGGCGATCTCCTAAACGGAAAAAACACATTTTCCCTTTTTGCAAACAAACAGTTATCACGTAAAGCCTGAAGGACCTGACGAACATGAACAATGTGTGTCTCAAAATCTGACAAAAAGATTAAAATATCGTCAAAATATACTAGGACAAAGTGGCCAATAAATTCATACAGGACTTCATTAATGAAAGACTGAAAAACTGCGGGCGCATTTGTTAACCCAAATGGCATCATCAAACTTTCAAAATGCCCCTCTGGATTGTTAAATGCTGTTTTCCATGAATCGCCCTTCTTGATCTAAATTAGGTTATATGCACTTCGTAGATCCAATTGGCCAAATTCAACTTGGCAAACAGATCAGGAATGAGAGGCAATGGATACGGATTACGCTTAGTGATCTTGTTTTTAGCTCTCTGAAATCCAGACAGGGTTGCATCACTTTTCGTAACAAAGAAAAACCCAGCGGCTAACGGAGAGTTTGAGGGACGAATGTGTCTTTTTTTTTTTTTTCTTTAGACTGTCCTGAATATAACCCTTTACAGACTGTCTCTCAGGCGCGGTTAGGCTGTACATGCGACTTTTGGACAATTTATAGTCCGGAATGAGTTCAATAGAACAGTCCCCTGCTCTGTGAGGCGGTAGTTTGTCTGCCCCTTCTTGTGAAAACACATCAGCAGGGACAGACCAATCATCAGGTAACTCTGCTTGTACAAAACACACTTCTACCGAAATACAGCACTCATTACAGTAGGGGCTCCACTTAACAACGTCTTCCTTCTCCCAATCTACCACAGGATTATGCAACCGCAGCCAGGGCAAACCCAAGACTATTCGTGCCGGAAGGGATTCCATTACATACAAGTTGATAACTTCAGTGTGAAATAATCCAATTTTTTTGACAAGGGTTTGGAACACAAAACCTCAGACGCCTCTGGGACAACAGAGCGGCATCAATAGCGGAGACGTGGATGGGGTAATCCAGAGGTTTTACCTCTAACCCACACTGCTTGACTGTCTCTTGGTGGATAAGATTGACACCAGCTCCACAATCCAAGAAGATCGAGATTGGATCAATACCACCATCAGTGAGTATCTCAGCGGGAAGAACCAGCCTGGAGGATGACATCCAAGCAATCAGTGGACCTAGAGGAGTCTTCCCTCTATCCTCCAGACTACCTAGTTTTTTTGGCTGGGAGTTATGACGAGGACAATTTAGCAGGAAATGTCCCGTCTGGTTGCAGTGGAAACGCCACCCTCTGCCTTGACCCCTTTTCCTCCTATGGGCATTGCCAACCAATGAACCCAGTTGCAAGGGTTCCTCCCCATCCATAGGCCGGGAAGCAAGGATATGGGAAAGATCCTCATGCCTTTCCTTAATCCGTCTTCCTACTCTAATGGCTAAAGACGTTGGCGCATCAAGGCTCTGAGGCACGGGATACACCAGCAAAAGGTCCTTAATCTTATCCACTATGCTGCGATAAAAGTGACTTTGCAACACAGGGTCGTGCCAATTAGTTTCTGTCTCCCAGCGGTGAAATTTGGCGCAGAACTCCCCAATAGGAGAATCTCCCTGATGCAAGCCTCTGAGCTTCCCCTCTGCCACTGAGACCCTATCAGGGTCGTCATAGATTAAAGCCAAGGCCTCAAAAATCTGATCTCTGCGGTGCCTGGGGGGGGGCACCCTGTAACCTGAAATAATGATTCCCACCCTCTTGAGCTCGCCACCAGAGGAAAGGGGGCGAACCTGAAATAAAGTTTGCAGGGCTCTTTGAAGCAAACAACTTTTATCCTATCACCAGAAACGATCCGGAAGGTCGATCTTAGGCTCCATAATCGAAGACCCAAGGATGAGTTGCTGCTGTTTGATTTCAGCAACTTCCAGTGTCGGCACCCTCAGCTGACTAGATAACACCTCAACGGGATTCATCCTCACAAAGGTGAACAATATCCCACAAAGTATGTATGGCTTTGTATTCTGTTACATCTGCAAATGACATGGTGGACCTACATCTGCAAACATGCACAATAATTGCTCACCGTGCAGCTGCCAAAACAAATCATGAAATAATAAACAGGAAGTCTTTCCCTAAATATGTACCGACGAGGGAGAGGGTCCTACCTAACACGGCAGACTAATCGCGTCGATCGATGCGGGCCTGCACTCGTTCCTGGGACCTAAGTAACCCTACTTGGCCAACAAAATAAAGGACACAACAAAATAAAACACTGCACTAAGCTGGTAGTAAAGCCACAGCACACGGATCTGTCCGGAGCAAGGAAACAACGCTGTCCACGGGAGCCACTAACTGCCAGCTTAGACAGTGAGCAAACTGACAATACACAGCACCTTAGCTCAGTATCCAGCCCAGGGAGATGGCCAGCTAATACCCACAGATGTGAGCACATTACGTCACACCTACAGAGCTTAGAAGGTGCACCACCATAACTAAAACCCGTACTGGACTTCATCAATCCGGCAGCAATCTCAGCACTGCTGCAACAGATGGCATGGGGAGTGCACATGGTCCATCTAGTCTTACCTCCATATAGAGATATAGTAGATGATGGCAGGAGAAGAGCACCTAGTCTGCCATCTATATAGAGAAATTAGAAGATGATGGCAGGGGAGAGCACATGATTCATCTAGTCTAATGTCTATATAGAGACCTAGAGGATGATGGCAGGAGGAGAGCACATAGTCTATCTAGTCTGATATCTACTGTTTTCCCCCCAAAATAAGCCCTACCCCTATTTTTGGACTTGGAAGGGCTTGAAATGTAAGCCCTTTCCAGAAAATAAGCCCTATCAAGTTGAAAAAAAATTAAACTTCAATACTCACCTAACTGGCGGCGTCTGAGTTTCTCTCCAGTCCCCGGGGCTGCGGCAGGCTACCATGTCCTCTGCACTGACACAGAGCTCTCCTTCTGGTGGCGGGACTTTGAATACCCTGCCTCCAGCAAGCGTGTGCTGTGATTGGATCGAGTGCCAGCCAATTGGATCCGGCGCTCAATCATTCACAGCCATTTAGTGAATGACATCACTGAATGGCTATGATTGGCTCATCGAGCACCGACTCTGGCTGAGCCACAGCGCTTGTGAGCCAGTCACAGCACTCGCTTGCTGGAGGCGGGGTATTCAAAGCCCCGTCACTAGAAGGAGAGTTCTGGTTGAACGCCGAGGACACTGCCACATTGCCGGCGGAGATCAGCACCAGGTACTCAGATGCCCCGAACCATGGGAGTATAAGCCCTAAATAATGTACCATGGTACATGTAACAGGAATCTGTTGTTGTTCGGGTGACACCAGTACTCCTTTCTGGGTCTCTCAGGATGGAATGCCGAAGAAATAAATGATACAAGCTACCGGACTCGTAATAGTAAAACTTGAAGCTCTCGGGTTTACGAAGCTGTTTCACAAGTACAATTACAATGTACACTTGTAGATCGCAGTGATGCAGAGGTTTCAATACAATGGAGATAACAGTACTGCTGAAATTGTGAAGGAAGGACTTCAAAGTTCTCTCACTTTTCTTACTTTCACTGACTTGAGACAAGTCCTCACTAGCTTGATTTAACTGACTGTGAGCAGGGGGGGGGATGAAGGGAGATTTAAGGTGATCTATAGAGCGCTGTATATTGGGGCTTCACCGGGTATATTGAAACTCACTGTTACAGTGGATGATCAACCTCCGAGATTTCTTCTCCCTACTATCACGGAAGCACCATGGGATGATGAAGGGGAACTCCTTTCTCTCTCCTGTCTGGATCTCCTCCTCTGCCAACACGACTGACTGCACTCTCTGACACTCTGACTGTCTGGAAGCCTCTAACTGCTCACTCACTGCTGCTTTTATCTTCTCTTCTCATTCCTGCACTTTTCCTCCTCCAACTCTGCATAGGGACTTATGTTGCCGTTTTCCCGCCCTTGGACTATGCACCAATGGCTATGAAAGCTGACTGCCAGGCAGTAGGGCACCATCTGATGTCAGAGCTAAACTGTAGGCTTAGTAGAAAAAAGGGGAGAAACGGGATTTCTTCTACGGATGGCACCTTCTATGTCCAAGGACAGCACATAGACAGGTAGCAGCAATAAAGTGGCAGCATCAGTGATCAAGACTCACCTAGTCGAAACATCGCCATTTTTGTGGAGCAATAAACCTCTTTTTTGCTTATTACACCACTGATGCTGCCACTTTATTGCTGCTAACGGAACATACCTGAGGCTGAAGCTGCATTTTTCCTCACTGGAACCTCTGCATGTGCTGTGCATTACTAAGGAGTGCTACGGGACTTTCTCTATATGATATTGATGACAGCACATAGACATGTGTGACAGGACAGGTGTTGTGTAAGACCTGCTAGCCCCCCCCCCCCCCTCCCACACACACACACACACACACTTAAAAACACAGCTGCCCTCGGCTGTACTGAGCTGCGAGGAGCGGAAAGGTGTGCCTACCAGGTATTTATGACAGTACATGGTTTTAGAGTTTTGTACACTTACACATTATTTTAGTAGTCTCGTTGGATTAGGACAGAATCCTGGCTCCCAGCTATCTATGGGGCACTACATAGTTCTTCTCCCCACAGGCACAGCGAAAAATGCATAAACATTTAATGCAAATAAGACCTGAAAGAAATGTACCTTAAGGTAGGTCAGCTGTTAGGAATGGAACAATCACAGCATGACATGACTTTAGAGTCCTGTACAAAGTTTGCATGTATACACTGGAAGAAAAACATGCAGTAGTAACAACCCCTTGATTCCTAGCAAACCTTCTGTTTGGTGGTGGAATGGCACAGAGGATGTGCGAGAGTCCATGGAAACATGTAAAGTCCACAATGTAATACAAGCATCCCTGAAAAGGGGGTAAAGTAAGCATGAGCATAAACAACAAACAAAAACTGGTAATCTTCAAGTATTCTCTTGAGGCACATGACTTAAGCGTTGCAATAACTTATAAACTTGAGAACTTTAGGACACACTGAGTAGTCTCTCAGGGCACTGAGCTTGGTTGCAGCAAATGTTGCAATAAATAAGGTATTTTCTGAATCCATGGGATTAATAAAATGACGTTTATATAACAAAGTCTATTCAAGTAATCTTGGAGGTGGTTGACCACGTGGATCTGGTAGATCTTCTGAGGATGGTGGGCAATGTTGGTAATCTTAACATTGGTGATAATACTGGTGAAGTTAGTACAGAGCTGGATGGAGTAATTGAAGTAGAAGAGCTTGATGTTGAAGGATTTGGTGATGTTCCTGGAGCATTAGATGATGGTGGTTGATATACTAGGTGGGAAAAGGTTTTGATACCAAAGCAATTGATTTTCTAAGGTAAATGGAGAAAGATATTCTGTGACTGGTTAGGGATTAGATTTGGTGATTTCCTCTTCTTGGTCTGATTCGATTTCCTCTGTTCCAGAGTCTGTAGATGAAGCTGGTTGGGCAAGGCAAATTTTAAGGTGATTGCAGTGGACGACTTGGATCTTTTCTTCAGGATGGGCGATGCGGTAGAGTCCATTTTCTGGGGATATTTCAGTGATGACTGTATAGGGGGTAAGTTCCCATCTGGTGCCTAACTTTCCACTACTATGTTCCTTTCTTAACCAGACTTGGTCTCCAATTTGTAGATCTGATGTGTGGGCTTTCTTGTCAAAATCACGGGCTTGTTTCTCTCTTACTCCTAAGTGTGTGTCAATGATTTCTTGGGCTTCCTTGAGTCCTCTTTGGTGGTCTTGTATCCAGTGTGTTTTGGGCAATGTGTTTTTGTCATCTGCTACTTGAATCCTTAATTTGAGGTCTGCGGGCAACTTTCCTTGACGGCCAATGTGGGCTGCTGTTGTAGGTGTAGATAAATTTGGGCAGTAGAGTGGGCAAATAAGCTTTCTGTTTGGGTAGAATGGTTCTGAGTAATTCTAGGAGGGTTTGGTTTGCTTTCTCGCAAAGTCCATTTCCCTGGGGGTGATTAAGTGGTGGCTTGAAGTTTTTTGCAGTTATAGGTGGCACATAATTCTTGAAAAAGTTGTGATTCAAAGGCTGGTCCTCTATTTGATAAGATTTGGTCAGGGCATCCATAATAGAGGATGAAATGCTTCCACACAATGGCGGCTGTGGTTCTGGTGGTCAGATCTTTTACGGGAATGGAGATGGTGACTTTGGTGTAATGGTCAATCAAAGTAAGTGTAGGTGGGGTGTAGCATGGCTTTTATTCATTGTGGGCTTTTCTCTTTCTTTCACATACTGTGCATTCCTGGCACCACTTTTTGACATAGTTTCTCATGCCGATCCAGTTCACCGAAGGTCCGACTGTCTTGTTGAAGCAAGAACCATTTTTTTTTTAGTGTCCGCATTTTCTGATGAAGAGTTTGGCAGCTTGGCAGTTTTGTTGGACTTGATGCAAGGTGAAGTCTGGCATTTCAGTGCCCTCCCATGTGTCGTCTTCAGGGGAATTGTCTATTGATGTAGGTAGTCTAGAGAGAGCGTCAGCGTTTGTATTGGTTTTTCCAGTGGTTTTTTCATTTGACTTGGAAGGGGAAGTTGGCTACATGGGACAACCATCTCTGTTCTAACTTAAGCTCCTGGTTTGGCTGAGTTTAAGTGGGCAACTGGATTGTTATCTGTGTAAGCGGTAAAGGTTGCGGCAGCTAGTTAATCTTTAAACTTTTCCATGATGGCCCAGATTAATGCGAGTGGTTCTAATTTAAAGGAAATGTAATTCTGGTCATTTCTTTCAGCACCTTTTAATGAGCGGCTGGCATATTCAACTACCCTCTCTTTGCCTTCTTGCACCTGGCTTTCGAAGCTGGTGTCTGTATAGAGATTAACCCCTTAATGACATGGCCTATTTTGGACTTAAGGACACAACGATTTTTGCCGGATTTTCTTCTCCATTTATCAAAAGTCATAACTTTTTTATTTTTCCGTTGACGCGGCCGTATAAGGGCTTGTTTTTTGCGTGGCGAACTGTAGTTTTTATCGGTGCCACTTTTGGGTATGTTGACTATATTGTAAAACTTTTATTTAATTTTTTTTTTATGATCGCAGGGAGAGAAAACGCATCAATTCTGCCATAGATTTTTTTTTTTTTTTACCGCGTCAATCATGCAGCATAAATGACACAATCTATTTTTTCTGCGGGTCGGTACGGTTACAACGATACTAAAATTCTTACCTTTTTTTAGGTTTTTCCACTTTTCTGCAATGAAAACCCTTTTTTTGGAAATCTTTATTTTTTTATTTTTTTCTAAATCGCTGCATTCAAAGTCCTGTAACTTTTTTTTATTTTTTTATGTACAGAGCTCTATGAGGGCTTATCTTTTGCAAGACGAGCTGTAGTTTTTATTGGTACCATTTTGTCTCAGTTTTTTAGCGCTTTTTTTTACGCTTTTTTCTTTGCACAGTCAAAAGCATGTGCAGCTTATTGTACGCGTCGTTATGGACACAATAGCAAATATGTGGGGTTTTAATTTTTTTAACCTTTTTATATGCTAATATGAGAAAAAGCATAAAAAGGTTTTTTGTTTTTTTTTACATTTTTTTTTTTTTTTTAATTCATTTTTTAAATCTTTTTTAACACTTTGTGTCCCCCTGGGGGACTTACAACACTGCCCTGATGATCGCTGTGATAAGGCATGGGAGGGCTACTGCCCTGCCATGCCTTATCGCTTATGCAGCGATCTCAGGCACTGGCAACACAGGACGCCAGTGTCTGGCGTCCTGTTGCCATGGCAACAGGCCGGGTTCTCTGCGATTATATCGCGCTCCCTCTGTGTGAACTCTTCCCATACCGCAATCTGCATAGATCGCGGTAGGGAAGGGGTTAACAGCGCGGGGGGGGGCGCATCTCCGATGCACCCCTGCTGTTGCAGCGGGACACCGGCTGTGACTGGCTGTAAGTTTACACCCTGGTGCGGGAAGTACCCCGCTGCCAGGACGCTCCTCTCTACTGGTGGTCTGTAGGGGGCGTCCTGAGCCCGGTCACCTTGTGTACCCCCATCCACTGCTTCCAACACCTCCTGACAGTCTGGTCAAAATGGCCGATGGGGGACAATTCATCGATACGACCATCCAGCTCCTCACATCCCAATAATGCGTCCCCTCTCAGACTCTGGTAACGGATGGTTTTTGTAAAGAAAAAATAATAAAATATAGAGTACAAATCGGCCTCATTTTGTTCAGTTCTAAGTGTCTCTCCCCACCTACAGGAGTGCACAGCAGTGAAAAAGACAGCGACTCCCATCATCCATCCACACTCCCTGATCCAGAAGCTTCTAGAACTCACCAACAAGATGACGGAGCTGCTGACAGGAGAGGTGACTGCGGGGAATGTGGGGGGACATTCTAGCGGGGGGCTCTGACTGATGACTGGATATTGTGTTGTCAGGTTCCTATAAGGTGTCAGGATGTGGCCGTCTATTTCTCCATGGAGGAGTGGGAGTATGTAGAGGGCCGGCGGGATGTGTACGCGGCCGCCATGATGGAAGATCACCCCCCTCTTATATCATCTGGTAAGCTAACACTATCATAGAATCCTAGACTGTTAGCATTCGAAGGGTCCTCCAGGGTCATCGGGTCCAACCCCCTGCTCAATGCAGGATTCACTAAATCATCCCAGACAGATGTCTATCTGGCCTCTGAACACTTCCATTGAAGGAGAACTCCCCACCTCCCGTGGTAACCTGTTCCACTCATTGATCCCCCTCACTGTGTAATATCTAATCTGTGTCTCCTCCCTCTCAGTTTCATCCCATTGCTTCTAGTCTTTCCTTGTACAGATGAGAATAGGGCTGATCCTTCTGCACTGTGACAGCCCTTCAGATATTTGTAGACAGCTATTAAGTCTCCTCAGCCTTCTCTTCTACAAGCTAAACATTCCCAGATCGTTTTACCGTTCCTCATAGGACATGATTTGCAGACCGCTCACCATCCTGGTAACTCTTCTTTGTCTATGTCTTTTTTAAGGTGAGGTGCCCAGAACTGGACCCAGTATTCCAGATGAGGTCTGACTAAGGAAGAGTGGAGGGGGATAATGACCTCACGTGATCTAGACTCTATGCTTCTCTTAATACATCTCAGAATTGTGTGTTGCCTTTTTGGCTGCTGCATCACATTGTTGACTCATGTTCAGTCTATGGTCTATTAGTATACCCAAGTCTTTTTCACATGTGCTGCTGAATTCCTCATATTCTGTATGTGCTTTTTTAATTTTTCTTGCCCAGATGTAGGACTTTGCATTTCTCCTTGTTAAATAACATTCTGTTAGTCGCTGCCCACCGGTCAAGCTTTTCTAGATCTTTTTCAATACTCTCTCTCTTCTCTAGTGTTAGCTATCCCTCCTAGCTTTGTGTCGTCAGCAAATTTGATCAGTTTCCCCTTAATCCCCTCTACATCATTTATAAAAAGTTTGACCAACACTGGGCCCAGGACAGATTCTTGTGGTGCTCCATTTGACAC
This sequence comes from Eleutherodactylus coqui, assembly GCF_035609145.1. Classification (NCBI taxonomy): domain Eukaryota; kingdom Metazoa; phylum Chordata; class Amphibia; order Anura; family Eleutherodactylidae; genus Eleutherodactylus; species Eleutherodactylus coqui. The sequence goes on from NC_089837.1 coordinate 151,685, forward strand.
ATTCTTTCACTTGGATGGGCAGCCTTTTATGACCACTCTTGGAGTACAATAACTCAGCCAATTGTGAATCCACCTAACAGTTGCCTTGTCAATCCCAGATTTGGGTTTTTTGTTTTTTTTTAATAAGTATGGTATGAAATACTTGGTCAAATGCTCTACTAAAGTCAAGATATACTATATCCACCACATTTCCTGATCAACCCAGTCGGTGATTCTCTCATAGAAGGATATTAGATTTGTCTGGCATGACTTGTTTTGTTACAAACCCATGCTGGCTCTGGTTAATTACTTCATTTTCATCCAATTACTTGATTACATGCTGTGTAATAATCTGTTCAAAGATCTTTCCTGGTATAGAAGTCAGGCTCACATGCGTGTAGTTTCCTGGATCCACCTTCTTCCCTTTTTTGAAGATGGGGACAAGATTTGCCCTTCTCGAATCTTCTGGGACTTTTCCTGTTCTCCAGGAATTGTCAAAGATTATGGCGAGTGGTTCAGTCATTACCTCTGCTGCTTCCTTTAGTATCCTAGGATGTAACTCATCTGGACCTTGAGACATGAATTCATGTAAATTAGCTAAGTGTTCCCTCACCATCTCTCTGCTTACAGATAGTCTGCATTCTTTTATTCCCCCAATAGCACAGGGAAGATCAGTTAATGTTCCATCTACTTTCTGAGAGAAAACAGATACAAAATAGGAATTTAAAAGTTCTTCCTTCTGACCATCATTCTTAACCAATTCGCCATTTTCTTCCTGCAAGCATCCAATAGCATCTTTGACTTTTCTTTTGCTTTCGACATACCCCCAAAATTCTTTTTTTTATTGCTTTTCGCCTCTGTTGCAAGCCTCAATTCATTATTAGCTTTAGCTTTTCTGACCCTTGCCCTACAGTTTCTGCAGACCGCATTATATATTTCTTTAGATCTTCCCCCTCTTTCCATTTGATAAACATATTTTTCTTCCTCTATAACATGTGTACAAGTTCTGTGTTCATCCATCCTGGTCTCTTTAAACGCTTCCCATTCTTCCTTCTTTTATGTTTCAACGGTTTTTATTGAAATAAAATCTTAAGGGTGGCAACACTCTGCCGCAATTTCCCCACGCAGGGGGGTAAAGTCTTGACAATGCAGTACAGAGTCCTTGGCCTGTTTTTAACATATACTATAGATAACAATTAACAAAACTAAAATATTTATTCAGTTTGCAAAGATAGGGTTACATCATGGTGTTATGAGTCTCACATGTTTTTATTAGAATGATAGGGGGGTGAGGGGGTAAAACAGATCTCGATGTCCTCCAGCTCTGGTCATGACTGAGAGAATCATTATTTTTTATTAGATATCTTTGCCACCTTCATAGTGGATATTTTTAGATTAGTGAATATAACTAGATGGAACTAGCAGGATCTTCCACTTATGTTCTCATGTGGTTGTATAGATTAGGGATGTTGATGTGCGTTATCCAGGGATTCCATATCTTCTCGAATTGGGGGGTTGTGTCTTGCCGGATGGCAACAAGCTTTTCGTTTACGAAAATCTTTCTTCCTGCTTTTAGGGATTGGTAACGATTGTGCTTTGAGAATCTCATTTCACAATATTTCCCAACCTTCTTGGACATTTCTGTCCTTAAGAACACCCAGCCATTGGATTCTTCTTCTTTCTGAGTTCAGTAAAATCTGCCTTTCTGAAATCCATCCTTGAGGTCTGAGTCTTCTCAGGTCTTCCTCCCCTTGTTATCCAACATCCAAGGATATCCTGATCACTGCCGCCTAAGGTCCCGGCCACCCTTACTTCCTCAACTGTTCCCTCCCTGTTGGTAAGAATTCAGTCCAAGATAGCAGATCCCCTTGTTTCCTCTTCTACCTTCTGGAAGATAAACTTGTCACCAAGAGCGGATCAGAATCTGTTGGATCCATTACTTTTACCTGAGAGATTCCCAACAAATGTCTGGATGGGTAAAATCTCCCATGATCACTATGTTGGGCTTCTTTGAGAGCTTGGCCATCTGATGTAGCTAGAGCTCCTCCATATCTTCTGCTTGTCCAGGCGGCCTATAGTAAATGCCTACAATGGTGTCCATTCTGTTGTTCTCTCCTTGTATTCTTACCCAAACAGTTTCTACAGAACTCCCAGCTCTGAAGCTTGAATCTCAGTGTAGATGAATGTACTCCTAACATATGTTAGGGAATTCAATGTTCCGTCAATATGCTGTGAGGCTCCAAATCAAAGATGGTTATGGCGGCCGCCGTGAGAAAGCAATAGACACAGGCATCACGGTCGTGTCTTAGAGCAATCTGTTTTTATTGTGTACATTGCCTTATTCTTATACAGAAAATAGTAGGCGTATCAGTAGGCTAGTGTTACAGAGGTTGACCTGTTTTACTGGTACATAATTTTGTCTTCTCTATAAACAATGCTTTATTTGTTTGTATGTAGACATCGTGTCTGGTATCCTGATTATCATCACACTCTACATTCTAATCACATGCCCTACCTAGACAGCAGTAAGAAACAAAGCATTCCATACAACCTTTTGATCAGTGTAACGAGATAAACAAGCTCTTGGAGACATGATGGACATTTAAGATTACACCTCTACTTAATGTAATTAAGTACTAATCTAAATGTACAAGCATTTAGCAGAGCTTTTCATAGGACACAGAATAGAGTGTACAATTTAGGCCTACAGCCTCCAGAAATGTATATCAAAGATACATACATATATAAATTAATATGTTCATAACCCTCACACATACAACACAGTCCTGTAGGTTGTGCCATGCATCCTTCTTGGATCAGACTTGTTCTCATTGAGATCTGTGAGGAGAAGTCATCACCTTGATGTGTTTGCCATGTCCATGAACAGTTTCTGACAAAATGCAAACAGATGGGCAGCTGCACACTCCAATCAAACCACGAAGTGGGGGAGCCTCAAAGAGGTTAATGCAAAGACTTCGATGCTGGGTCCAGACTTATTGACCCCGGAAGGACATAATTACCAGTTAATGTATTGTGGTGAAGTCGGCACTCCAGGACTTTTCTTAAGTAGATAAAAATAATCTTTATTCCTCATCTACTTAAGAAAAGTCCTGGAGTGCTGACTTCATCACAATACATTAACATGAACAGTTTCTGCACATTACCCTGCTGAGCGCACGGCCCTTACGACAGGAGCGCCTGATGCTGCTTGTATTGGTCACATCCTCTTATGCGGCCCCAGAGATGTGAGTGGGAAAGGGATCAAAGTTCTCAGGGACTCAGAGATTATTTCCTGCCGGATGTTAGCAATTTTCACTTTGAAATAAGGGGCTCGTTTTTCAGCGCTGCAGTCTATCACAGGTCTAAGAAGGGAGTGAAAGGCGTTCTATTGGATAGTGAGGAGCCGAGAGGTGACAGAATTGTTTTGTTCGGTGAAGGGCAAGGTTGTAAGTTCAGAGTATGAGGAAATGTGCCGACGTCTAATATTCCCCATTGCTGAAGGAAACATGCTTGAGGTGTGTGACTAGGTGGAGTCTGCCTCGGAATGGTTGGAGCTTGGGCACCTTTGAGGCTTTTGGTACAATGTTTGGCAGATCAGATCAGTGAGAGTGATGACTATAAGGAGTGTTAACAGACTTATGTGTGTGATCGTTCGGAGAGTCCTGGGAGATACTGAATAAATCAGAGCTGAAAGAAAACCAAGTCAAGTATATTGTTGTCTTTGTGTGTGGAAGAAGCTGTAAGTTGTGAGCAGCCTAAGGGGGAAGTTGGTGATAGAAGTTGAGAAGGAGATTGGGGGTCAGTGGAAATGTTAAAAGCCCACTCTGCAAAAAAACCTTTTTAAATCGCTGCCCCTCTCACTGGATTGTTTGTAACTCTGCAGGTCTTCTGTGTATTGTGGCAGTTTTCATGCTTTGCAGCTCCCTGCCTAATACTTATTAGGCATCATCTTGAGATTTTTTAGATTTACTTTCACATCTGTCCCATGATGCATTAGCTACAGGCAGTACCATTTCTGCCTGCTGAGGGACAGGAGTTTATATATTCACCTAAATAACTAAATAATGGATGAAAAAAAGTGTTGCCAAAGTGGCCCTTTGAAGTCACTCAGAATGAGAATGGGAATTTCACAAGCTGGAAAGTGGGTGAGCCAAGCAACAAAATAATCCAGAACCAAGACAGAAGGGTACAGGGGGTGGTAGACAACTTCCACTGACACGGACACTGAATGGAAGAGTCTGAGTGTGGACCTCCAAAATGGGAAATAATCCGGAACGTGTGTTGCGGAGAGAGAACGACGCCTACTCCACCGCCAAGCCTGAAAGTGTAGGCGGCCGTACGTTCGAGCAACGGAAGTGGTTTCTGTGAGGCCCAGCAGCTTGAGAGCTTTTGTAGCGCCGAAGTTATGACTGGCAGGGATTTTACTGCATGGTGACTGACCGTTCCAGAGCACAGAAGGTGCACAGCGAATGTTAATGAGATTTAAAAGTTTTCTTTATGAGGCAGATGGGAAGAGGCAGCTAGTAGAAATAGAAGGTGGATCGGGGTTAGGGGAAATGTCCCTGCAGTTAGTAGTGGCTCAGCAGATGGCGAAAGCAACTTTTATGTTTCTCAGTGGAATCAGATGGTTTGAGGAGGTTTGCGAAATTGAAAAGTACATGTGAGCAGTGAACGGACAAGGGAAGGAGTGAGGGGGCGGATGTGGGCAGAATATTACCTGGGGAAAGGGAAGATGGCCATGCTTTGTGGGCCAGCCTCAGATGAAAAAGAGCAGTTCTGGAAACCTCGATTCCATCCAAACAGGTTGGTGAACTTCCAATCCCCTGCTAATCAGCTAATTGAGGGGCTGCGCCGGGCCTCTGGCATTGTTTACCAGCCTCGGCTCCACACAGTTGGTAGTGTGTTGATCCTTCCCTAAGGTGGTCGCCCTAAGGGAAGCCAGTCTGTTCTGGGACCTCTTTCTCCAGATGAGATGCGGCCGGGGGGAGGATTCTTGGTGACAGCCATTCTCATTGATTCAGCAAACCTAGCTTATGTCATCAGGCGGGGAAACACATGACTAATTCCTGTCTACTGCCCATCTGAAGGCATCGCAGTATGTAAATGCAGATTACCTCAGTGGGTAGAGGTGAAGTTGGTGGTAATGGTCTTCAAGCAGGTATCTCCTCTTGGGGACACCTTTTCTGGTTGCCTCTGGGTCAGACAAGAAGTGCTGCAGATTTTTCCTGATAGTGGACACACTTTCTTCAGCCTCTATTGTCTGCTATGCGGAGTAACAGCCACCACAAAGGGGGAATGCGCAAGGTCATTCTAGGTCATTTAAGAGGTTTTTGTCCTAGAGTGTCAAACGCGCTTTCACAGAGAACCACATCAGCCAAAGGCCAGTTGTGATTGTAAGACTGTATAGTAAGGGCTTGTTCACACATTTTTATGCAGCATATTATGCACGCAATTTTTGTGCACTTAATACGCAGTGCACAAAAACTGCATTTTCGTCCGAGCAGGCTCGGGGGGGCAGCAGGGGGGAGAGGGAGATCTCTCTTCCCCCTAACCACACACACACACACACACACACACACACACACAACCCCTCGAGCCTTCTCGGACGAGAATGCAGTTATTCGAGAAGAGCGATGCTCGCTCGAGTAACTGCCTTATCTGAGCGTGCTCGCTCATCTCTACTAAGAACCTATATAGATTTCAACGGGTTTTGTTCACATGAGCATTTATTTTCACAGGCTGTGTGAAAGTTAACTCTATAGAATTCCTTCCCCGTGGAATCTCGGATCACTCACCAATCCGTATGACTCTTAAAAACCTAAGCTTGACTATACATAAAAGACTCAAAATACACCCATTCTGGCTCTCGCTGTTCGGCCCCAATGACCGCATACCGGACCAGATTCAAATCTATTATGAGGCACACTCAGACAAGACGCTAGTATGGGAGGCATTTAAGGCCTACCTCAGGGGATGTTTCAGATCCTCAATCTCCTTTATAAAAAGAGCCATCTCACGAGGAGAATTATTAGCAGAACAATGCCAGCAGCTAGAGAGAGAATATATCGCAGACCCAACAGACATCAAAAAAGACAGATGGCTCCAGACGGGCAGGAACTACTTAATATACCTAAAAGAAAAGGCCCAGAGGAACCTTTTCTACACCCGACAATCCTTTTTTGAACTGGGAAATCAATCCAGCAAACTATTAGCCTGGATGGCCCGGCAAGAAACTGCATCCCAGATCGTATTAAGAGTCAAAACAGACCAAGGAGTAACACTCACTGACCCAAAAGAGATCTTGAATAGATTTCAACAATACTACAACGATCTATACCAAACACAGACCGACTACCCTCCCGAGGACTTGGAACTCTACTTAATGGACATATTCCCAGAACTGCAAGACGACCATAAGTCCCTACTAGACTCTCCCATAACAATCGAGGAAATTGAGGAAGCAATAAACGACATGGCAAAAAACAAAACCCCGGGTCCGGATGGTCTACCGATAGAAGTCTATCAACAATACAAAAAAGAAATTATACCGCACCTACTTTCCCTATACGAACACATATTCGATAAAAAACAGCTCCCAGAATCAATGTTAGAAACCACAATAGTTCTCATCCTAAAGCCAGAAAAAAAACCCAGAAGATTGTAGTTCGTATAGGCCTATTTCATTACTGAACACAGACTATAAAATCCTCACTAAAATACTGGCCTCACACCTAAACCAAGCTATAAAAGACATCATTCACCCAGACCAAACAGGCTTTATCCCCAGAATGTCCACGTCAGATAACATTAGAAGAACGCAAGTGATTATGCAGGTGGGGTGGAGGTGGAGATCGGACTGGGCCCTGGCCTCATTAGACGCAGCCAAGGCATTCGACTCAGTTGAATGGCCATACTTGATGAAGACTTTACAGAGGTTTGGATTCGGGGATGCATTCGTTAGATGGATCTCTATTTTATACAAGGCACCGCCGGCTAGGGTGGCGGTGAATGGCCTGACCTCCATCGCCTTCCCGCTTCACAGGGGGACCCGACAGGGCTGCCCGCTCTCTCCCCTCCTGTTTGCAATCGCCATAGAGCCCCTGGCCTTGAGAATCCGACAGCACGCCTCGTATAGAGGTGTCCAGGTGGGACCCAGGGAAGACAGGATAGGGTTATACGCAGATGACATAATATTATACATGTCAGACCCCAAGAATACCCTACCATTAACCATCACCCTAATAAACCAATTTGGAAATTTTTCAGGCCTTCGTATAAATTGGCAGAAATCCGCATATATGCCTTTAAGACCGGAGGGATGGCAGACGGGGGAAGTATTCTGTAACCTACAGGTCACCCCCCAATTTAAATACCTCGGGATCCATATAACCAGAGACCATACACTAAGTCTCGACCTAAACATCACCCCCTTACTGACAACCCTACAACTAAAACTGAAATCCTGGAGCTCTCTGCCACTGTCAGTAGCAGGCAGAATAAATCTCATAAAAATGATAATACTCCCCAAGTACTTGTACTGCCTAGAACACGCAGAAACAACAATACCACAGAAATTCTTCAAAAAAACTAACTCCCTAATAATATCATTCATTTGGGGGAACGCCAGAGCCAAACTCCGAATGGACACACTACAGCGACCTAAAGAAATGGCAGGAATGGCACTACCAGACTTTAAACTCTATTATTTAGCGGGACAGGTCAGATATATCCGCCACTGGCTGTCGGGCTCTTCCCTCCCCAACTCCGAGCACCACTTGATGTTCTTCCTCTTGGACACATCTCTTTGGATTCTCCTGGAGAAACCAGGATTGTTGAGCAAGCAGATGCTACCCATCCACAGGCTGGCGACTAATGTATGGCAGGCATGTAAGCTACTGACCAAACGAAATGGCACCCCTCTGGAGACCCCTTTATGGGACAATAGAGCATTACCACACCTGGTGAACTTACCAGACAAACAATTCTGGACAAACCTAGGAATCCCTACCTTAGAACACCTATACACCGACCAAGTACTAATTTCATTTGAGCAACTACAACAGCTATACCAAATTCCAAGAACGGGCTTTTACAGGTACCTACAACTTAGACATGCCTTAACAGCACAATTCCCAGAACCCAGACAACCCTTCTTTCAGTACCCATTAATAGGTATATTATGCACCCAGGGACCCAAAGGACTGATATCGGCATTATACACCCACCTGTTACAATCTAAGATCCCCGAAACACCAATGATAGTGGAGGAGAGATGGAGAGAGCTCATTCCCGCTCTCACCAGTGAGGACTGGGGGACAGCGATGTCCACGTACACCGCAGTGTCACCAGCAGCAAACAACAAACTGACACAATTATATATACTGCATCAGTGCTATCTGACGCCGATCAGACTGCACAAAATGAAAAGGATACCCACAAACCAATGTCATAGATGCAAAGCCCCCAATGCAAACTTCAACCATCTAATATGGAGTTGCCCTAACATCTACACATACTGGGGAGAAGTCACAGAATTCTTAACTCAATTGATGGGTATACCCGTACCACAAGACCCAGCAGTATGCCTACTGGGCATCCTAGATGAGCAGTGGCAATACCACGACAGAATATTCCTCACTAAGACACTATTCTACGCCCACAAGGCAATAGCTTTGCGTTGGATGGATAGACGCCCCCCGACACTCTCAAAATGGCAGAATATAGTTAATGCTATACTACCATATGAAAAAAATAGTATACAAAAATAGAAAATGCCCCGACAAGTTTGATATGGTGTGGGAAAGATGGTGCGGATCAGCAAGTACAATATCCACGCAAGACAGATTCCAAAACCTACTGAGAGCAATCGCACCTAGAACAAGCCGGTAAACCACGGAGGAGTTATGGCCCTCCACTGACGCCATGAGCTAATAGGAGGCCACAATATACCCAATACCAACATGTGTTAATGTAACGTATTTGAATGTAATTACAGAACCATAAGAGTCTATGATGTAACCAAAGATGTTTATTCATGTAATGTACGGATTATAAACTGTTCAATAAAACGAGTTTAAAAAAAAAAAAAGGAAGGAAAATGTTTATCAAATGGAAAGAGGAGGGAATATCTAAAGAAGAATATTTTGTATCTGTTTTTTCTCAGAAAGTAGATTTAACATCAACTGATCTTCCCTATGCTATTGGGGAAATAAAAGCATGCAGGCTATCTATAAGCAGAGAGATGGTGAGGGAACACCATTGTTTGAATTCATGTCTCTGGGTCCAAATGAATGACATCCTAGGATACTAAAGGAAGCAGCAGAGGTAATTGCTGAACCACTCGACTTAATCTTTGATAATTCCTGGTGAACAGGAGAAGTCCCAGAAGATTGTAAAAGTGCGAATGTTGTCCCTATCTTCAAAAAAGGGAAGAAGGTGGATCCAGGAAACTACAGGCCGGTGAGCCTGACTTCTATACCGGGAAAGATCTTTGAGCAAATTATAAAACAGCATGTTTGCAAGTACTTGGATGGGAATGGAGTAATTAACCAGAGCCGGCATGGGTTTGTAACAAACAAGTCATGGCAGACAAATCTAATTTCCTTCTATGACAGAATCACCGACTGGGTTGATCAGGGAAATGCGGTGAATAAAGTATATCTTGACTTTAGTAAAGCATTTGACAAAGTATCTCATACCATACTTATTGAAAAAAAAGACCAAATCTGGGATTGATAAGGCAACTGTTAGGTGGATTCACAACTGTCTGAGTGATCGTAGTCAAAGAGTAGCCATAAATGGCTGCACATCCAAGTGGAAGAATGTATCAAGTGGGGTACCACAAGGCTCTGTCCTAGGACCAGTGTTGGTCAACATTGTTATAAATGATCCGGAGGAGGGAAGTGATGGGAAACTGATCAAATTGTCTGACGACCCGAAGCTGGTTTCAAAAAGATCTAGAAAAGCTTCAACAGTGGGCGGCGACTAACAGAATGGTATTTAACAAGGAGAAATACAAAGTCCTACATCTGGGCAAGAAAAATGAAAAAAACACATACAGAATGGGAGGAATTGGGCTAAGCAGCAGCACATGTGAAAAAGACTTGGTTATACTAATAGATCATAGACTGAACATGAGTCAACAATGTGATGCAGCAGCCAAAAAGGCAAACACAATTCTGGGATGTATTAAGAGAAGCATAGAGTCTAGATCAAGTGATGTCATTGTCCCCCTCTACTCTTCCTTAGTCAGACCTCATCTGGAATACTGGGTCCAGTTCTGGGCACCCCACTTTAAAAAGACAGACAAACTGAAGCAAGTTTAGAGAAGCGTTACCAAGATGGTGAGCAGTCTGCAAATCATGTCCTATGAGGAATGGTTAAAGGATCTGGGAATGTTTAGCTTGCAGAAGAGAAGGCTGAGAGGAGACTTAATAGTGGTCTACAAATATCTGAAGGGCTGTCACAGTGCAGAGGGATCAGCCCTATTCTCATCTGTACAAGGAAAGACTAGAAGCAATGGGATGAAACCGAAAGGGAAGAGACAGATTAGATGCGGAATATGTTGGCGCTATACAAATAAAGATTATTAATATTATTATATTAGACAGTGAGGGGGGATCAATGAGTGGGAACAGGTGGGCACAGGAGGTGGTGAGTTCTCCTTCAATAGAAGTATACAAACAAAGGCTGGACAAATTTCTGTCTGGGATGCTTTAGTGATCCTGCACTGAGCAGGGGGTTGGACCCGATGACCCTAAAGGTCCCTTCCAACTCTACCATTCTATGACAACACACACACACACACACACACACGCACAGAGCTCTCTATGGAAGTGCATGCACACAGCGGACTTCTCAGCAGGCTGTGCACGCACACACTGCTCTCTATTGGAGTGCACACGCAAAGTGGACTTGTCTCAGCAGACTGTGCAAGTACACACTGCCTTCTATGGGAGTGCAAGTGCACAACAGACTTGTCTCAGCAGACTGCGCACGCACACACTGCTCTCTATCGGAGTGCATGTAGAAATTAGTCCACTGGCCCCAACTTCCCTGGTTGGTAGCGCAGAAACAGGGAGCCAGAGGTGTATAAAAAAAAGCACATCCCCGGAATCCTGGGGACCTGCTGTATGAGTAGCAGGTGGGGACTGGTTCCCTTGAAAACCTCAGAGGTGTCAGTTGAAGTGAATTTCATTATCTAAGATTTAAGAAGGTGGGATATGTCGGGCAGCTGGCTGACCTACAAATCCAGCATGCTTGCTCATTTAATGTGGCCTGCCTGCTGTATACTAAACCAGCAGCTGCCGGGATATACTGAGGTTGGAAATCAATGGAACCCCAGCCTGCAATTACAAGAAAAGCTCCCATTGAACCGCTCTGACCCTGGTGTATCCCAGCAGGCACTGCCTGGATAACCTGATCTCGCCTGCCGATCTAGCATAGTCAGCAATGGCTGCTGCCAGAATGGAGCTACAGGTGGGGTGAGTGGAATACTTGTAGGGATGCTGCCTGGAAAAGAGGCCAATAGCCACAAGTGTGGCCAGTATTAGGGCTCGTTTACACAGGTTTAAGCAGATGTCGATCATATCCACGCAACCAAAAATAACTTGCTTACAACCGCACTTTTCAGCTGTTCCTGCGTGTTTTTATGTGCACAAATGCACTGCGTATTTGTGCACGCAAAAAAAGAATGCAGACAGGGTCCCTGAAATGGTGCGCAATTACGTAGTGAATATGCCCACCCACTCACTTCAATGGCTTATTCCGGTGCATAATATGACCAAAATGGGTCAGGCCGCGATTGAAACACCATGTGAAAAAACACGCTCAAGTCAATGAACCCGATGAAATCGATGGTTTCCATTCACTGCGTATTGCGCACGTAATATGCTCATGTGAACGAGCCCTTGCTATACAATTACAATTGGCCCTTTTGAAGGTAGCTCGAAGGCTGATGTTTGACCCCCTGCTTTAGATGTAAAGGCCGCCCCCTTGTTACACTTCTGCATTTAAGTAGATGATGGGAAAGATCTATGTGATAAGTAGGGATCTGCTAGATTTATTAGGTCGCCCCTCATGCATCTTTTTTTTTTTTTTTAACTGAATAACCCCAATTTTGATGACCTCTCTGGGTATTGTAGTCCACCCATTCCATTTATTACTTTAGTTGCCCCTTTGTACCCGCTTAAGCTCTTATATGTCCTTCTTGAGTACCGGTGCCCAAAACAGGTCTGTTCTTCATACCCAGCCTGTCTTCAGGAAGCGGGGTGCAGCTGAAACAATAGTATCAGCTGAATCCCGCTGTGAATTCCTGATAACTGATCGCTGATGGTCAGCATGCTGAAAGATCAGCGATGGCCTATGAAAACTGCACAATGTCAGTGCAGTTACACACAATGATTATTGCTCAAAAGATGGCTTGGAGCAAAAACCTTGTGTCTAAAAGGGCCTTAAATCCTTAATTAGTCCACAGATCAGAGTGTAAGAGTTTTACTGTCTTTACATTAATGTTAATTCAGAGATCAAGTACCCTCCCTGCCTCTGGATTGAGTGCCCCCCACTGTCTGTGCACTGGATGCTCTTTACCTCTGGATTGAGTGCCTCCCACTATCTCTGGACTGGGTGCCCTCTGTACCTCTGGATTGTGTGCCTCTCACTATCTCTGGACCGGGCGCTCTCTCTATCTCTGGATTTAATGCCCCCCACTACTTCTGGACCAGCTGCCCTCTCTATATCTGGATTGAGTGCCCCCCACTGTCTGTGTACTGGATGCTCTTTACCTCTGGATTTAGTGCCTCCCACTATCTCTAGACCGAGTGGCCCCCACTATCTCTGGACCGGGCGCCCTCTCTACATCTGGATTTAATGCCCCCCATTACTTCTGGACCGGCTGCCCTCTATATCTCTGGATTGAGTGCCCCCACTGTCTGTGTACTGGATGCTCTTTACCTCTGGATTGAGTGCCTTCCACTATCTCTAGACCGAGTGGCCCCCACTATCTCTGGACCGGGCGCCCTCTCTACCTCTGGATTTAATGCCCCCCACTACTTCTGGACCGGCTGCCCTCTGTATCTCTGGATTGAGTGCCCCCCACTGTCTGTGTACTGGATGCTCTTTACCTCTGGATTGAGTGCCTTCCACTATCTCTAGACCGAGTGGCCCCCACTATCTCTGGACCGGGTGCCCTCTCTACCTCTGGATTTAATGCCCCCCACTACTTCTGGACCGGCTGCCCTCTCTACCTTTTGGACCGGGTGCCCTCTCTATCTCTGAATTGAGTGCAGCCCACTGTCTGTGTACTGGATGCTATCTTTACCTCTGGATTGAGTGCCTCCCACTATCTCTGGATCAGGTGCCCTTCCTATCCCTGGCCCGAGTGCCCCTTCTCTACCTCTGGACTGGGTGCCCTCCCACTATCTCTGGATTGAGGGACCCCCACTACCTCTGGATTGAGGGACCCCCACTATCTCTTGCCCAGGGTCTCTTTCTACTTCTGTACCGGCTGCCCTCTTTTTTTATTTGCCTCTGGATTGAGTGCCCCCAGCTATCTCTGGACCGGCTGCCCTCTTTACTTCTGGATTGAGTCCCCCCACTACCTCTGGACTGAGTGCCTTCTCTACCTCTGGACCCGGGTGCTCTTTCTACTTCTGAAGTGAGTGCACCTTACTATCTCTGCACTAGGTGCCCTTTCTAACTCTGGATTGAGTGCCCACCCTCCCCCGCTACCTCTGGACAGGGTGCCCTCTCTACCTTTGGACCGGGTGTTCTTCCTACACCTGGATTGAGTGCCCCCTGCTATCTCTGGACCGGGTGCCCTTTCTACCTCTTGATTGAGTGCCCCCCCACTATTTCTGGACCGGGTGCCCTCTGTACCCCTGGATTGAGTGCCCTCCACTATCTCTAGACCGAGTGGCCCCCACCATCTCTGGACTGGGTGCCCACTGTACATCTGGATTTAATGCCTCCCAGTATCTCTGGACCGGGTGCCTTCTCTATCTCTAGATTGAGTGCCCTCTCTACCTCTGGATTTAATGCCCCCAACTACCTCTGGACCAGCTGCCCTCTCTACCTCTGGACCGGCTGCCCTCTCTATCTCTGGATTGAGTGCCCTCTCTACCTTTGGATTTAATGCCCCCCACTACCTCTGGACCGGCTGCCCTCTCTATCTCTGGATTGAGTGCCCTCTCTACCTCTGGATTTAATGCCCCCCACTACCTCTGGACCGGCTGCCCTCTCTATCTCTGGATTGAGTGCCCTCTCTACCTCTGGATTTAATGCCCCCCACTACCTCTGGACCGGGTGCCTTCTCTACCTCTGGATTGAGTGAAAATTTCAGTCCTCTGTTCAAAGTATCAAACATGTTTGTAAATTTGTTTTCTGTGGCGATGAGACCTAATCTGTGCACCCACACAGACCCTTGTGGTGTCCCACTAGTAACTTTGAGCCATTCTGAGTATGTAGTTACACTAGATTGTAGATGCAAGGCCTGGCAGTGCAGGTCTTTCCTCTCTTGCAGGCTGCTCTGAACCTTATTGAATAGTGTCCTAACTACTTAAATTCAGCTCTTCCTCCTACTTTGCATGGAAACATGGGATTTTCAGAAACCTCATTTGCAGCATGAATATCATCAGGAAGTTGGTGATATGCAGAAGATTATTTTGTCGTGATTAGAGATGAGCGAGCGTACTCCCTAAGGGCAAATACTTGAGCGAGTATTGCCTTTTGCGAGTACCTGCCCGCTCGTCTCAAAAGATTTGGGTGCCGACGGGAGAGGCGGGGGAGAGTGGGGAGGAACGGGGGGGGAGATCTCTCTCTCCCCCACACTTCCCCCTGCTCACTCCCGCAACTCACCGCTCATCCCCGCCGGCACCCGAATCTTTTGAGACGAGTGGGCAGGTAATCGCAAAAGGCAATATTCGCTCAAGTATTTGCCCTTAGGGAGTACGCTCGTTTATCTCTAGTGCTGATACACCTAGAAGTGAGTGATATATAGCTATACAGGAGGTTACGTATCCATCACTGTGTGTCTCCACAGATGGAGCCAGGAGGAGAAACCCACCAGAGAGATGTCCCCATGCTCCGGATTCCCAGGACCATTCAGAGGAAGATGTCCCGGGGAACCACCAGGTAGATAACGCTGACGTCTCACCAGGATCTGACCATAAAGTGATGGAACCAAAGAGCATTTTACATTCTTCTTCTCTGTTTAGGGTGATAATCTGATGGACATTAAGGTTGAGGTTATAGACGAAGCAGAAGAGCCGGATATAAGGGCAGATCAGCAGTGTAAGGAGGGGAGACTGTTATTGGGGGTCACCTAGATACACCCGTCATCTCCTATTCCATCACTGTGTGTCTCCACAGATGGAGCCGGGAGGACAAACCCACCAGAGAGATGTCCCCGTCCTCCGTATTCCCAGGACCGCCCAGAGGAAGATGTGGCGGGGAACCAGCAGGTAGATGGTGCTGAGCTCTTTGCTCCATCTTTATATAGGGGGTGGAGCTCTTTCCTCTATATAGAGCTTGGTGTTCTTCTGCGGACATAGATTTCGGCGGTCGGTTAGATTTCCATATTGTACTGAATTATTCCATATGACACATCAGGGTGAAGATGATATTAAAGTGGAGGTAGAAGAAGAGAGGATGAGGGGCGATCACCCGTGGCAGAGTGAAGTGGAGGAGGACGTTTATGCAGGTAGGTGATGATTAATTGATTTTACGTTGTCTATGTATTATATACTCAACCGTCAAAGTATTAAAAACTGCATCTGGGTTTGTTAAGCCTTTAGGTGTCTCACAGGAATTAAAGGAAAGTGTTGGATAAATTTAAAAGCATCTTTTGAAGATATTTAATATTAATCCCTTTTTCTGTAGCAAAACAGAAGATAAGAAATACAACTTAGTATTTATTATCTAGTATTTAGAAATGTCCTATATATGGCCCTCGTGTGTCATATGACTAAAAGGATTTAGAAAAGGAGGGGGGCCCTGTGGAATTTGGTGGCTCTTTTTTATGAGATGTTTTTCATGCACCAATTAAGGTTTAGGCCTCATGCCCACGGCTGGGTCGGATTGTGGTCTCATGCCCACGGCCGGGTCGGATTATAGCCTCCTGCCCACGGCCGGGTCGGATTATAGCCTCCTGCCCACGGCCGGGTCGGATTATGGCCTCCTGCCCACGGCCGGGTCGGATTATGGCCTCCTGCCCACGGCCGGGTCGGATTCCGACTGCAAAATATCATGGTGCAGTGCATGACGCGCCGGCACTGGGCTGTGACGCGGATTCTTGCGGTACTTCGGCTGTGTTCACAGTGGACGTATCGCGGGACGGACGGCTTCTATTGACTGCTATGGAAGCCGTCTGTGCGACTTTCCGCACAAGATAGAACATGCTGCAATTCTCCCCCGCGAACGGAAAATCGCACAAAATTGACATCCGCACGTGGGCAAGGGAGAATCATTTACCATAGCATGTCTATGGACGGTTATTGCTGCGACAGGGTCTGGCCGTGAATTTTGCAGCACTAATCCGTGAGTGGGCATTTGCCCTTCCAAAGGCCTTGTGGTGCAAAAAACTAAAGAAACGCCTCTCAGTAAGACTTGATATTGTATCTAGGGAATATTCAGGTGTTCGACAAGCATTACAATGCCTTGCAAAATTATTCACTTCCTTGGTACTTTTCCTGCTTCTATAGGCCTCGGGGGCAGATAGAATTCCTTAAAGGACAATAAAGGGGAGATATTACTATACTGGGTGACCTGAACATGCATGATGTGGATTGGGGTGTCTCCAGTGCATCTCTAAAACAGCGTGTTAGGTCATCAACCACAGGGGAAAACATTCTGCATTTAGGACTTGCTAATGGGCATCTGGTGTCTGAGGATAAGGAGCAAGAGAGTTTGGGTTCCAGCGACCACCAATGTTTGACATAACAGACTTGGAGCAATCCTTTACTACAACCCAAGTATAAGGCCTCATGTGCACGGGGAGATTCGGGCCCGTGCGGATTCTCCATGCAGAATCCCACAGAGGGTCCCTCCTTTCCCACAGACATGAGACCTGAAAAAAACAATTTTCTTACCTGTCTGGACGCTGCGGATCTTCTTTCTTCGGCCCAGCGGTTGTGCTCAGCATGCCGTCAGCGTGCGTGCGCCGTGCACTCTTTTTTTTTTTTTTTTTTTTTTTTTTGAGCTCCTGCTCTTCCGCGCCGGACAGCAGAAATTCAGCTGCGGGTGTGCTGCGGATCCAGACAGCTTCCATAGGCTTCAATAGAAGCCTGTGGGAGCCGTCTGCACGGGAGACCCGCACTAAAATGGAGCATGCTGCGGGTGTTTTCCCGCACATGCAATCCGCGCCTCAGGGAAAAATGACATCCGCAGGTATTTAATTACCTGCAGGTGTCCAATGCATCCCTATGGGGTGCGGATTACACGTGCGGGTTGTAAGGGGGGCCTTTGAACAGACCGTTCAGCTGATGCTGTCTGCTTCCGAATTAGCTTTAGATATCAGTACTCATAGACGACGCAGATGGACAACCACATATGACATGCGATGCCAAGAAGCGAAGTGAAGTGTTTATTGAAACATCTTGGTATATAGAGAAATTAATTCATACAGGATTTAATCACTGCGCATGTCCAAGGTCGCTGGACATCTGGAGAAGACAATTAATAATACGTCTTTCAAAGACACCCGGTTTCCCAGGACAGTACATCAACATATTATGATCAGTTTATCAAAGTAAAAAGTATTCAAGGATACTTTCCCAGAAGGGAAGAAAAAGGGAGGATAGATTAGAACTCGTGTGAGAACAAGAACAGAAAGAAATACAGAAAGATAATATTTCAGACAGAGAAATAAAACTTATTTTTCTCTTCTTTATTCATTGCAAAGGGGAAAACTAGAATTAACCTCTCACATTCCCCCATTTGGACATCGGGTCCACCATCATGCTAGGTACGTTCACCCGAGTGGTGCCAGATCCTGCCAGATTCCCTAGAGTCATGTGGTGGTCCCGAAGTCCATCTGGGTTAAAGTTTAGCAAAAGCCTTTTCACTACAACGTGTGATACAAGACATGATTACCTTTAAAGCAACATATATGACGAGCAAAATCATCACTACTTGAAGTATACTTTGTAGGATTCCCATAAACCAACCTCCTAAACCAGAGAACCAATTGGCAGGGTTCAAAGAACTAAATGTGTTACCCCACCAGCTATCCCTGGTTTCTGAGTTTTCATTTGTCCATGTAAGTAATTCTTTCGGCGGAACAGGAACAGCCAGGAAAGGAAGACTAGTGGCACCAGGTGCGTGTGTGCAAGTCCAACAGTCCTTCACCTGTGAGGGGTTTAGTCCATCTACCAGTATTTGGTGGTGTCTAACAAAGTGGTTCTGGGCATTGTGTCCAAGCTTAACTTCCTCATATGGGGGTAAAGTATGGAGTGAGGAGTCCAAAAGGTCCCAAAAGCAACAGTTCCTTCAACTTTCACCGAAGTAGGTGTGGTCAGCAGGACTTGATAGGGCCCCTCAAATCTGGGCCCTAGGGATTTCCGGACACGCCTCTTTACGACCACCCAGTCTCCAAGTTGCAGGGAGTGAGATCCCTCTAAGTTGTCTGGGTCTGGAATGGAAGAAAAAACTAGATTCTGAGTTACTTTTAGTTGGTCACACAGGTGCTTTATGTATCCAGCTACTGTGTCATAGCCCTGCTGTAGGGCCTGTGGATGATACAGCCCCAATCTTGGCACAGAGCCAAACAAAACCTCATAAGGGGACAGACCTGTCTTTCTGTTTGGTGTGGTACGGACTGAATACAGTGCTATGGGCAAACATTCTGGCCATGGTTTCTTTGTCTCAGCCATGGCTTTCTAGATTTTTAACTTGAGCGTACCATTTAGTCTCTCCACCTTGCCTGAACTCTGCGGGTGGTATGGGGTGTAAAACGCTTGTTCCACCCCAAGGGCTGACATCACCTCTCGCATCACTTCACCTGTAAAATGTGTACCTCTATCACTCTCAATTGTCTCTGGTACCCCGAATCTACATGCAAGTTCTGACACAAGTTTAGTCGCTGTGCATTGTGCGGTGGCTTTGGACAGGTCCACGCACACAAGGACGTACTCATACCTGCCTGATTTGGGAAGCTGGATGTAATCGATTTGTAATATCTGAAAAGGATACAGTGGTCTGGGTGTGCACTTCCAGGGGGTCCTCACCACTTGACCTGGATTGTGCAGGGTGCACACTTCACATGCCTTCACATATGCCTTCGCGAACCTGTTGAACCCTGGAGCATACCATACCTTGTCCACAACAGAAACCATGGCATTCCGAGAGGCATGCACTTTCCCGTGAGCTAGAACGGCGAGGTAGGGGTAGGCAGCCGCTGGTAAACACACTCTGTCTCCCAATTTCCATACATCATCTACGTACCTGGCTCCTGCCTTGGTCCACTGCTCCACTTCATCCTGTAGGACGCCAAATCCCACATCAACAAGAGTGGTGGGACCAAGATCCATTCTTACAGCACACGGGGTCTTGCGTCCTGTTCAGAAGAGCTGCAGCCTCGGCTGCCCTATCCGCTCTATCATTCCCCTTGCTTTCTGATGACAGCCCCTGCGTGTGTGCTTTAACCTTTATTATGGCCACCTGTTCCGGAAACATGATGACCTGCATTAATCTACCTACTGATACATCATTCTTAATGGGCTTGCCTTGTGCCGTGAGAAAGCTCCTGGACCGCCAGATGGGTCCATAATCGTGTGCAATACCAAAGGCGTACCTGGAATCAGTGGAGATGTTAGCAGTGGTACCTTTTGCAATCGTACAGGCCTCAGTTAGAGCACGGAGCTCAGCCTCCTGCGCTGACATGTGTGGCGGCAGTGGTTTTTGTACAAGTATCTCATTCAGTGTGACTACAAAACCTGTTACAAACCTTCCTTCGTCATTCAGGTATCTGGATCCATCCACAAACAGCTCAAACTGGGGGTTCTGCAGGGGCTTGTCTGTGACATGCGCGAACCCAGCCGTTTCCTGGGCCATAAGGGCCACACAGTCATGCTGGCTTTCGGTGTCAAATGCCTCCTGCTCGTCAGTCAGGGAGTTGTAAAACAACTGATCCCCTGTACTTACTCCCCCATTTGAATCTACGTCACCTAATGGAAGTAAGGTGGCTGGATTCAAGGTGGTGCACCTTTTGGAATGAGATGTTCGAGGAGGAATGCACTGCGAGTTCCATTTTTATCTGTCTGGCAAGAGACAGATGACGACTGCTTACCTGAGTCAGGATACCATGTATGTCATGTGGGGTGTAGATCACCATGGTGTGATCTAGGACAACGTCAGAACTTTTGTCCAGTAGTGCCTGGACTGCTAGAACCGCTCGGACGCATGATGGAGACCCTCTAGCCACCGCGTCAAGATGGGCACTGTAGTATGCTACAGGTCGCTTTTTGTCACCATGCATTTGTCAGTACAGCGGTGGCGTGTCCCGCCATCTCAGTGACGTACATTTGGAAAGGTTTTTCATAGTCTGGCAGCCCCAGTGCGGGTGCACTGGTTTATCTGTACTTTCAGCTGATGGAAGGCTGACTCGGCCTGCGGGGTCAGGGCAAATCGCCGTGAACCCAAACAGTCATACAGAGGCTGCATGGTCATGGAGGCAGAGCTTATCCATGGCCGACAGTGTGAGACCAGTCCCAAGAAGGTACGCAACTGGGCATGGGAGGTGGGAAGTTGCATGTCACTTACCACCTTCGTGCGCTCCGGCGTCAGGTGTTTAGTACCTGGACCTAGGCAGTGGCCCAGGAACACTACGTGGGACTTGCAGAACTGAAGTTTGTCTTTGCTGGCTTTGCAGCCATTCTACTCTGATGGAGGAAACACAAAAGGCTTAGTGATGCATTGAGGCAACTATTTGGGTCAGGAGCACATAAAAGTAAGTCATCAACATATTACAAGAGGGTGGTGCCCTCGGGAATTGGCCAGGCGTCTAATACCAGCTTCATGCATCTGGTGAACTGGTTTTGGGCTATTCTGAGCCCCTTGTGGCAGCACTGTCCAATAGTACTGCTTTCCTCTGAAGGTAAATGCAAACAAATACTGACAGTCTGGCTTGCCCTTTATACCCTTTTTCTTGACGGGGAACAAAGGGGTATTGGCTGGGGAGACACATTCTTTGAGGGCTTTAAGTTGGCATAAAGAAGAGACGGTGTCTGCAATGGCATCTTCCTGGGCATGTGCCAGGGGGTACTGACGGACCAAGGGGGCTTTTTCCCCTTCCTTTAGGTAGACCATTACTGGTGTGACTGACAGTCTGCCGAGGTCCGTCTGACTGGTAGTCCAAAGGCTTCGAAGGAACGACACTAAGAGCTTGTTCCTCTGCGTGCGTAAGAGTGAGGACAGGGAGAGATGTTGCTAGGTCTGCTGCCATCCGACAGAAGGTCGGGTGACTTTCAGACCTGGGGTGTATACGAGCCTCACCGGACGGGTGAAGTTCGATACAACATCCCAAGGGTCCCATCACGTCGGTTTCCAATATGCTTTCAGGACTTTCCAGCACAAGGAAGCGCGTGAGGCATCGCGACCCTTTAGCGTCTTTTCTTTACTGGAAAAAGAGGGATGTTTGCTGGAGAATGTATCTAACACAAATCCCCCATCTGAACCAAGTCTCCCACTTGTTCCCCAATCAGCATTTTTCTTGTGGGAAACTAAAGGGATACTGTTTGACCCAGGGGTGTGTATCCTGGCTTCAGATTTACCATCATAGGGGGTATATTCAATTTCCCTATGTCTGTCTTGGAGGTGGCTTACTATTTGTCAGGACCTGTGGAAAGCTGAGTTTCTGCAGTAGCTGTCAAGACAAATACATGAGCCGGATCCACCAAGAGAGCAGTTAGTTTACAAAACTCTTCTGAACTGTCACCTGAGGTCTCAACCCGTAGCGATCCATCTGGTGAGAATTTGATGGATGCAGATAAAGCTTGTAAGATATCAGTACAAATAACAGAGACATGAATTACAACAAGGCAGAATAATCCACAAACATCTATCCACATTGGAATATGATATTCTTTAAGCAAATTCATTATTATTCTGATCCTGCCTGCAATGTCTCATCAAATTTGAGAAAAAAAACTTTTCCTAACTGCCCAAGCTTCTCACCCCTCCTTTGTAGACAAGAGAGGGATGAAACATTACGTACTTTTACATCATCTAGCTCCACCCCTTCGATACTGGCCGTTTGCGTGTTTCTCCTACAGAACATTCTCTCAGAGACAGTACAGTACTAACAGCATTTAGCAGTGATACAGACGTCCAACCAATCACAGAACTGACATTTACCCAAAAAGCAAAAAAAAAAAAATATACCTTAAAATCCCTATATGTTTTCTATTTTTAAAACCGTATAATTCACGTAATTCATTACAAGTTTCTTATTTCATTAACGTCTGTCTTCCTTCTATGACCCTGAATTTTATCTTTCTATAAAACAGAACAATAGCTAAAATTTTAGAAAGCAGCCAGAACATTCAGACTTTAAACAGCATTAATCATTAGTAATGACAAGAGGTATATTTCTCTGAGGATATGAAACACAGACGGCAGGGAATAGTTAAACACATAGAAAAGACAACATGCTAAGCGCTTCTAACAGCGCAACATTTTCCGCATTTTTAACCCTTGTATTCTTACAAGCCCCCACAGATGTGAGTGGGGTGTAACTTTCTTACACTTGTATGAAGGAGACTAAGATGTACAACAAAGATTAGATTACATAACATCAAGACATACAAGACAAACAATAATGGTTATTTGTCACATAATTGTCCACAGATTCTGCATGAACGTGCTTTATGTCACAGAGGAACACAGACTAAAAGGATTCCCTTTCTCTGATAACCCATTACTGCCGTATCTACACTTGCCTCAATCCATCTGTCTAACATACTTTTATCCAACCTTTTGACTATCTCTGAATCTTTCCCAAACTTGCTGGTCTAAGACTCCATTCTCCCAAAGTTTTAAACACCTGCTTTTCTCAACAACTTGCTACATTCTCTCCCCACGGCTAACTTGCTTTCTCTGTCTTTTGCTATTTCTCTAGCTGTTTTCCATATACTCCTTGCCCTGTACGTTTCCCATATTGTCTGTTCTTAGAGCCCTCTTATCCCTTCCCTGACTCTATTTTTCCTCTTTTACAAAAGATGATTTCCCCAGGAGTTACTATTTAAAGTTAGTCCTGTTCTACCTAGGCTTCTCGCAACCCAAAAGTTGTACCTGTATAGAGGCCAGTAGCGGGATTCCAGGGCTCACTACTGCCCCTTTAGACACTTTCTGCAAACCTGTTCCTTTTTCTAAACTGGCGTCTCTGATATCTTTCATGCTTTTTCCCGTACTATTGCCAGAACTCATAGTTAAAGATTCCCTCCTATCTGTCTATATATTTTATAGGCTTGCCTACAGATGTCTTTCCCTTCCCCTTCTCGTATTCTCTCGATGGGTGTCAGATAAGTCTTAGACTGGTCGGACCCCATTTTGACTATTGGACTTACCGCTTGATTTACCACTAGCACACAGTGTTGAGGATGCACACAGCTTTCTCTGGTAAATCTGGCGGTCACACAGACCTTTTAGTCCCTTCTGCCAGGTCCGCGGCTGGCAGGACACTTATGGACTTACCTGTTTTTACCTCAATCACGCAGTATAAGGATGCACACAGCTTCCTTCGGGTAAATCAGGCGGTCACACAGACCTTTTTTTAGTCCCCTTCTGCCAAGTTTGCAACTGGCAGGACACTTATTTGTCACACTGACCTTTTTACGGGGATAGGGGGGACCACGGCTTGCCTTTATACGCGGCTTTAGTAACCTTGTAACAAATTACAGCCAACATTATGAGTTCGGCAGTTAAAGCACAACAGAAAGCACAACAGAAAACTATCAGCTCAATACTTTCAGCAGACAGCATGGCAATGTACACACAAGGGTTCTTCCGTCTATCACGGTTACTAAGAACACCGTAAAATTACAGGCAGAAGCATCTATAAACATGCAGCGACTCACCTCCTGTCAACACGGGACTGAGGTCAGGGGAGCCCAGAGCAGGAGTGGCAAGTCAAGGGCTTACCTTACACCGGTGTTTTGTAGATCTGGGGTCCCGTGGCCTCTGGTCCGGCTGGTCGGCAGGTAGGGTCGTGAGGTATCGGCTGCAGGTAAGGATTTAGCTCCTGCCCCACGTTGGGCGCCAAGTAATGTTAGGGGGGGTCTTTGAACAGATCGTTCAACTGATGGTGTCTGCTTCCGAATTAGCTTTAGATATGAGTACTCATAGACGACGCAGATGGACAACCACATATGACATGCGATGCCAAGAAGCGAAGTGAAGTGTTTATTGAAACATCTTGGTATATATAGAAATTAATTCATACAGGATTTAATCACTGCGCATGTCCAAGGTCGCTGGACATCTGGAGAAGACAATTAATAATACGTCTTTCAAAGACACCCGGTTTCCCAGGACCGTACATCAACATAATATGATCAGTTTATCAAAGTAAAAAGTATTCAAGGATACTTTCCCAGAAGGGAAGAAAAAGGGAGGATAGATAAGAACTTGTGTGAGAGAAGGGGAGGATAGATAAGAACTCGTGTGAGAACAAGAACAGAAAGAAATACAGAAAGATAATATTTCAGACAGAGAAATTAAGCTTATTTTTCTCTTATTTATTCATTGCAAAGGGGAAAACTAGAATTAACCCCTCACAGGGTGATCAGCTGCGGATGTTTCCCCGTGGACATGAGACATGACTAGCTTCCAGTACAGGGGGAATAAAACCACAGAGTGATGCCCAGCGGACACCATTAAAATAGCAATCTTAACAGCAGCTAAACGTTCCGTCACACAAGCTAATAAAAGTAAGAGAAGCCATTTCAGACGCTCTTCCATGAAGCCTCGTTCTATGACATGTACAGTTATTAGTGTCCTATATACAGATCCCTCCATCTCCTCTGTATAGTATAGAGATCCCTCCATCTCCTCTGTATAGTATACAGCTTATAGTGTCCTATATACAGATCCTTCCATCTCCTCTGTATAGTATATGGCTTATAGTGTCCTATATACAGATCCTCCTGTCTCCTCTGTATAGTATACGGCTTATAGTGTCCTATATACAGATCCCTCCATCTCCTATGTATAGTATATGGCTTATAGTGTCCTATATGCAGATCCCTCCATCTCCCCAGTATAGTATATGGCTTATAGTGTCCTGTATACAGATCCTCCCATCTCCTCTGTATAGTATATGGCTTACAGGGTCCTATATACAGATCCCTCCATCTCCTCTGTATAGTATAGAGATCCCTCCATCTCCTCTGTATAGTATACAGCTTATAGTGTCCTGTATACAGATCCTTCCATCTCCTCTGTATAGTATATGGCTTATAGTGTCCTGTATACAGACCCTCCCATCTCCTCTGTATAGTATACGGCTTATAGTGTCCTATATACAGATCCCTCCGTCTCCTCGATATATAGTATATGGCTTATAGTGTCCTATATACAGATCCTCCTGTCTCCTCTGTATAGTATACGGCTTATAGTGCCCTATATCCAGATCCTCCCATCTCCTCTGTATAGTATATAGCTTATAGTGTCCTATATACATATCCCTCCATCTCCTCTGTATAGTATACGACTTACAGTGTCCTATATACAGATCCCTCCATCTCCCCTGTATAGTATATGGCTTATAGTGTCCTATATACAGATACCTCCATCTCCTCTGTATAGTATACAGCTTATAGTGTCCTATATACAGATCCCTCCATCTCCTCTGGATAGTATACGGCTTATAGTGTCCTATATACAGATCCCCCCATCTCCTCTGTATAGTATATGGCTTATAGTGTCCTAAATACAGATCCCTCCATCTCCTCTGTATGGTATACGGCTTATAGTGTCCTATATACAGATCCCCCCATCTCCCCTGTATAGTATACGGCTTATAGTGTCCTATATACAGATCCCTCCATCTCCTCTGTATAGTATATGGCTTATAGTGTCCTATATACAGACCCCCCCATCTCCTCTGTATAGTATACGGCTTATAGTGTCCTATATACATATCCCTCCATCTCCTCTGTATAGTATATGGCTTATAGTGTCCTATATACAGATCCCTCAATCTCCTCTGTATAGTATATGGCTTATAGTGTCCTATATACAGATCCCTCCATCTCCTCTGGATAGTATACGGCTTATAGTGTCCTATATACAGATCCCCCCATCTCCTCTGTATAGTATATGGCTTATAGTGTCCTAAATACAGATCCCTCCATCTCCTCTGTATGGTATACGGCTTATAGTGTCCTATATACAGATCCCTCCCATCTCCTCTGTATAGTATATGGCTTATAGTGTCCTAAATACAGATCCTTCCATCCCCTCTGTATAGTATATGGCTTATAGTGTCCTATATACAGACCCCCCCATCTCCTCTGTATAGTATACGGCTTATAGTGTCCTATATACATATCCCTCCATCTCCTCTGTATAGTATATGGCTTATAGTGTCCTATATACAGATCCCTCCATCTCCTCTGTATAGTATACGGCTTATTGTGTCCTATAGACAACCCCTCCCCATCTCCTCTGTATAGTATACGGCTTATAGTGTCCTATATACAGACCCCCCCCATCTCCTCTGTATAGTATACGGCTTATAGTGTCCTATATACATATCCCTCCATCTCCCCTGTATAGTATATGGCTTATAGTGTCCTATATACAGATCCCTCCATCTCCTCTGGATAGTATACGGCTTATAGTGTCCTATATACAGATCCCTCCATCTCCTCTGTATAGTATACGGCTTATAGTGTCCTATATACAGATCCCTCCATCTCCTCTGTATAGTATACGGCTTATAGTGTCCTATATACAGATCCCTCCATCTCCCCTGTATAGTATACGGCTTATAGTGTCCTATATACAGATCCCTCCATCTCCTCTGTATAGTATACAGCTT
Source organism: Eleutherodactylus coqui (assembly GCF_035609145.1). Classification (NCBI taxonomy): domain Eukaryota; kingdom Metazoa; phylum Chordata; class Amphibia; order Anura; family Eleutherodactylidae; genus Eleutherodactylus; species Eleutherodactylus coqui. The sequence continues at coordinate 178,698 of NC_089837.1, forward strand.
ATAGTGTCCTATATACAGATCCCTCCATCCCCTGTATAGTATACGGCTTATAGTGTCCTATATACAGATCCCCCCATCTCCTCTGTATAGTATATGGCTTATAGTGTCCTATATACAGATCCCTCCATCTCCTTTGTATAGTATACGGCTTATAGTGTCCTATATACAGATCCCTCCATCTCCTCTGTATAGTATACAGCTTATAGTGTCCTATATACAGATCCCTCCATCTCCTCTGTATAGTATACGGCTTATAGTGTCCTATATACAGATCCCTCCATCTCCTCTGTATAGTATACGGCTTATAGTGTCCTATATACAGATCCCTCCATCTCCTCTGTATAGTATACGGCTTATAGTTTCCTTTATACAGATCCCCCCCATCTCCTCTGTATAGTATATGGCTTATAGTGTCCTATATACAGATCCCCCCCATCTCCTCTGTATAGTATATGGCTTATAGTGTCCTATATACAGATCCCTCCATCTCCTATGTATAGTATACGGCTTATTGTGTCCTATATACAGATCCCTCCATCTCCTCTGTATAGTATACGGCTTATAGTGTCCTATATACAGATCCCTCCATCTCCTCTGTATAGTATACGGCTTATAGTGTCCTATATACAGACCCCCCCCCCCATCTCCTCTGTATAGTATACGGCTTATAGTGTCCTATATACAGATCCCTCCATCTCCTCTGTATAGTATACGGCTTATAGTGTCCTATATACAGATCCCTCCATCTCCTCTGTATAGTATACGGCTTATAGTGTCCTATATACAGATCCCTCCATCTCCTCTGTATAGTATACAGCTTATAGTTTCCTTTATGCAGATCCCTCCATCTCCTCTGTATAGTATATGGCTTATAGTGTCCTATATACAGATCCCTCCATCTCCCCTGTATAGTATACGGCTTATAGTGTCCTATATACAGATCCCTCCATCTCCCCTGTATAGTATACGGCTTATAGTGTCCTATATACAGATCCCCCCCATCTCCTCTGTATAGTATACGGCTTATAGTGTCCTATATACAGATCCCTCCATCTCCCCTGTATAGTATACGGCTTATAGTGTCCTATATACAGATCCCCCCATCCCCTCTGTATAGTATATGGCTTATAGTGTCCTATATACAGATCCCCCCATCTCCTCTGTATAGTATACGGCTTATAGTGTCCTATATACAGATCCCCCCCCCATCTCCTCTGTATAGTATATGGCTTATAGTGTCCTATATACAGATCCCTTCATCTCCTCTGTATAGTATATGGCTTATAGTGTCCTATATACAGATCCCTCAATCTCCTCTGTATAGTATATGGCTTATAGTGTCCTATATACAGATCCCTCCATCTCCTCTGGATAGTATACGGCTTATAGTGTCCTATATACAGATCCCCCCATCTCCTCTGTATAGTATATGGCGTATAGTGTCCTATATACAGATCCCTCCATCTCCTCTGTATGGTATACGGCTTATAGTGTCCTATATACATATCCCCCCATCTCCTCTGTATGGTATACGGCTTATAGTGTCCTATATACAGATCCCCCCATCTCCTCTGTATAGTATATGGCTTATAGTGTCCTATATACAGATCCCTCCATCTCCTCTGTATAGTATATGGCTTAAAGTGTCCTATATACAGATCCCTCCATCTCCTCTGTATAGTATATGGCTTATAGTGTCCTATATACAGATCCTCCTGTCTCCTCTGTATAGTATACGGCTTATAGTGTCCTATATACAGATCCCTCCATCTCCTCTGTATAGTATACAGCTTATAGTGTCCTATATACAGATCCCTCCATCTCCTCTGTATAGTATATGGCTTATAGTGTCCTATATACATATCCCCCCATCTCCTCTGTATGGTATACGGCTTATAGTGTCCTATATACAGATCCCCCCATCTCCTCTGTATAGTATATGGCTTATAGTGTCCTATATACAGACCCCCCCATCTCCTCTGTATAGTATACGGCTTATAGTGTCCTATATACATATCCCTCAATCTCCTCTGTATAGTATATGGCTTATAGTGTCCTATATACAGATCCCCCCATCTCCTCTGTATAGTATATGGCTTATAGTGTCCTATATACAGATCCCCCCATCTCCTCTGTATAGTATATGGCGTATAGTGTCCTATATACAGATCCCTCCATCTCCTCTGTATGGTATACGGCTTATAGTGTCCTATATACATATCCCCCCATCTCCTCTGTATGGTATACAGCTTATAGTGTCCTATATACATATCCCTCAATCTCCTCTGTATAGTATATGGCTTATAGTGTCCTATATACAGATCCCTCCATCTCCTCTGTATAGTATATGGCTTAAAGTGTCCTATATACAGATCCCTCCATCTCCTCTGTATAGTATATGGCTTATAGTGTCCTATATACAGATCCTCCTGTCTCCTCTGTATAGTATACGGCTTATAGTGTCCTATATACAGATCCCTCCATCTCCTCTGTATAGTATACAGCTTATAGTGTCCTATATACAGATCCCTCCATCTCCTCTGTATAGTATATGGCTTATAGTGTCCTATATACATATCCCCCCATCTCCTCTGTATGGTATACGGCTTATAGTGTCCTATATACAGATCCCCCCATCTCCTCTGTATAGTATATGGCTTATAGTGTCCTATATACAGACCCCCCCATCTCCTCTGTATAGTATACGGCTTATAGTGTCCTATATACATATCCCTCAATCTCCTCTGTATAGTATATGGCTTATAGTGTCCTATATACAGATCCCCCCATCTCCTCTGTATAGTATATGGCTTATAGTGTCCTATATACAGATCCCCCCCATCTCCTCTGTATAGTATATGGCTTATAGTGTCCTATATACAGATCCCTCCATCTCCCCTGTATAGTATACGGCTTATAGTGTCCTATATACAGATCCCTCCATCTCCCCTGTATAGTATACGGCTTATAGTGTCCTATATACAGATCCCTCCATCTCCTCTGTATAGTATATGGCTTAAAGTGTCCTATATACAGATCCCACCATCTCCTCTGTCTAGTATATGGCTTATAGTGTCCTATATACAGATCCTTCCATCTCCCCTGTATAGTATACGGCTTATAGTGTCCTATATACAGATCCTTCCATCTCCCCTGTATAGTATACGGCTTATAGTGTCCTATATACAGATCCCTCCATCTCCTCTGTATAGTATACGGCTTATAGTGTCCTATATACAGATCCCTTCATCTCCTCTGTATAGTATATGGCTTATAGAGTCCTATATACAGATCCCTCCATCTCCTCTGTATAGTATACGGCTTATAGTGTCCTATATACAGATCCCTCCATCTCCTCTGTATAGTATATAGCTTATAGAGTCCTGTATACAGATCCCTCCATCTCCTCTGTATAGTATATGGCTTATAGTGTCCTATTAACAGATCCCCCCCATCTCCTCTGTATAGTATATAGCTTATAGAGTCCTATATACAGATCCCTCCATCTCCTCTGTATAGTATACGGCTTATAGTGTCCTATATACAGATCCCTTCATCTCCTCTGTATAGTATATGGCTTATAGAGTCCTATATACAGATCCCTCCATCTCCTCTGTATAGTATACGGCTTATAGTGTCCTATATACAGATCCCCCCATCTCCTCTGTATAGTATACGGCTTATAGTGTCCTATATACAGATCCCTCCATCTCCTCTGTATAGTATATGGCTTATAGTGTCCTATATACAGATCCCCCCATCTCCTCTATATAGTATACGGCTTATAGTGTCCTATATACAGATCCTTCCATCTCCTCTTATAGTATATGGCTTATAGTGTCCTATATACAGATCCCCCCATCTCCTCTTATAGTATATGGCTTATAGTGTCCTATATACAGATCCCTCCATCTCCTCTTATAGTATATGGCTTATAGTGTCCTATATACAGATCCCTCCATCTCCTCTGTATAGTATACGGCTTATAGTGTCCTATATACAGATCCCACCATCTCCCCTGTATAGTATACGGCTTATAGTGTCCTATATACAGATCCCTCCATCTCCCCTGTATAGTTTATGGCTTATAGTGTCCTATATACAGATCCCCCATCTCCTCTGTATAGTATATGGCTTATAGTGTCCTATATACAGATCCCTCCATCTCCTCTGTATAGTATATAGCTTATAGTGTCCTATATACTGATCCCTCCATCTCCTCTGTATAGTATATGGCTTATAGTGTCCTATATACAGATCCCTCCATCTCCTCTGTATAGTATACGGCTTATAGTGTCCTATATACAGATCCCTCCATCTCCTCTGTATAGTATATGGCTTATAGTGTCCTATATACAGATCCCTCCATCTCCTCTGTATAGTATATGGCTTATAGTGTCCTATATACAGATCCCTCCATCTCCTCTGTATAGTATACGGCTTATAGTGTCCTATATACAGATCCCTCCATCTCCTCTGTATAGTATACGGCTTATAGTGTCCTATATACAGATCCCTCCATCTCCTCTGTATAGTATACGGCTTATAGTGTCCTATATACAGATCCCTCCATCTCCTCTGTATAGTATATGGCTTACAGTGTCCTATATACAGATCCCCCCATCTCCTCTGTATAGTATACGGCTTATAGTGTCCTATATACAGATCCCTTCATCTCCTCTGTATAGTATATGGCTTATAGTGTCCTATATACAGATCCCTCCATCTCCTCTGTATAGTATATGGCTTATAGTGTCCTATATACAGATCCCTCCATCTCCTCTGTATAGTATACGGCTTATAGTGTCCTATATACAGATCCCTCCATCTCCTCTGTATAGTATACGGCTTATAGTGTCCTATATACAGATCCCACCATCTCCCCTGTATAGTATACGGCTTATAGTGTCCTATATACAGATCCCTCCATCTCCTCTGTATAGTATATGGCTTATAGTGTCCTATATACAGATCCCTCCATCTCCTCTGTATAGTATATGGCTTACAGTGTCCTATATACAGATCCCCCCATCTCCTCTGTATAGTATACGGCTTATAGTGTCCTATATACAGATCCCTTCATCTCCTCTGTATAGTATATGGCTTATAGTGTCCTATATACAGATCCCTCCATCTCCTCTGTATAGTATATGGCTTATAGTGTCCTTAATACAGATCCCTCCATCTCCTCTGTATAGTATACGGCTTATAGTGTCCTATATACAGATCCCTCCATCTCCTCTGTATAGTATACGGCTTATAGTGTCCTATATACAGATCCCTCCATCTCCTCTGTATAGTATATGGCTTATAGTGTCCTATATACAGATCCCCCCATCTCCTCTGTATAGTATACGGCTTATAGTGTCCTATATACAGATCCCTCCATCTCCTCTGTATAGTATACAGCTTATAGTGTCCTATATACAGATCCCTCCATCTCCTCTGTATAGTATATGGCTTATAGTGTCCTATATACAGATCCCTTCATCTCCTCTGTATAGTATACAGCTTATAGTGTCCTATATACAGATCCCTCCATCTCCTCTGTATAGTATATGGCTTACAGTGTCCTATATACAGATCCCCCCATCTCCTCTGTATAGTATACGGCTTATAGTGTCCTATATACAGATCCCCCCATCTCCTCTGTATAGTATACGGCTTATAGTGTCCTATATACAGATCCCTCCATCTCCTCTGTATAGTATACGGCTTATAGTGTCCTATATACAGATCCCCCCCATCTCCTCTTATAGTATATGGCTTATAGTGTCCTATATACAGATCCCCCCATCTCCTCTTATAGTATATGGCTTATAGTGTCCTATATACAGATCCCCCCATCTCCTCTGTATAGTATACGGCTTATAGTATCCTATATACAGATCCCCCCATCTCCTCTGTTTAGTATACGGCTTATAGTGTCCTATATACAGATCCCTCCATCTCCTCTGTATAGTATATGGCTTATAGTGTCCTATATACAGATCCCTCCATCTCCTCTGTATAGTATACGGCTTATAGTGTCCTATATACAGATCCCCCCATCTGCTCTGTATAGTATACGGCTTATAGTGTCCTATATACAGATCCCTCCATCTCCTCTGTATAGTATACGGCTTATAGTGTCCTATATACAGATCCCCCCATCTGCTCTGTATAGTATACGGCTTATAGTGTCCTATATACAGATCCCTCCATCTCTCTGTATAGTATATGGCTTATAGTGTCCTATATACAGATCCCCCCATCTGCTCTGTATAGTATACGGCTTATAGTGTCCTATATACAGATCCCCCCCATCTCCTCTTATAGTATATGGCTTATAGTGTCCTATATACAGATCCCCCCATCTCCTCTTATAGTATATGGCTTATAGTGTCCTATATACAGATCCCTCCATCTCCTCTGTATTGTATATGGCTTATAGTGTCCTATATACAGATCTCCCCATCTCCTCTGTATAGTATATGGCTTATAGTGACCTGTATACAGATCCCTCCATCTCCTCTGTATAGTATACGGCTTATAGTGTCCTATATACAGACCCCCCCCATCTCCTCTGTATAGTATATGGCTTATAGTGTCCTTAATACAGATCCCTCCATCTCCTCTGTATAGTTAACGGCTTATAGTGTCCTATATACAGATCCCTCCATCTCCTCTGTATAGTATATGGCTTATAGTGTCCTATATACAGACCCCCCCATCTCCTCTGTATAGTATATGGCTTATAGTGTCCTATATACAGATCCCTCCATCTCCTCTATATAGTATATGGCTTATAGTGTCCTATATACAGATCCCTCCATCTCCTCTGTATAGTATACGGCTTATAGTGTCCTATATACAGATCCCTCCATCTCCTCTATATAGTATATGGCTTATAGTGTCCTATATACAGATCCCTCCATCTCCTCTGTATAGTATACGGCTTATAGTGTCCTATATACAGATCCCTCCATCTCCTCTGTATAGTATACGGCTTATAGTGTCCTATATACAGATCCCTCCATCTCCTCTGTATAGTATACGGCTTATAGTGTCCTATATACAGATCCCTCCATCTCCTCTGTATAGTATACGGCTTATAGTGTCCTATATACAGATCCCTCCATCTCCTCTGTATAGTATACGGCTTATAGTGTCCTATATACAGATACCTCCATCTCCTCTGTATAGTATAGTCAAGTGACAACCAAGGCCAGGCTTCTTATTAAACAAATATCACAACTTGGGTCACTCTCAAGGCCAACGAACTATGGATCCCTTTGGTAGGAGAAATGGAAAAAGACATTATAATCTGGGGCCGAGAGCTGGGAAAAATTAAAAAAGGCTCTAGTAGTACAGGGAGCAATGGACTTTGATGCCCCACTAATACTTGATATTAACAGGTTGCAAGAGCGAGATGAACGTATGCCCCATGAATTGGGCTCTACGTAGTGAAGAAAGTTCTGAGTCAAAATCCCTTCCAGTAGCTTGGCAGAGAACTCTGAAGCAGTGACCAATCTAAGGGATGCTGCTGGGCCTGTGAACCAGCCTAGGAGCAGGTCGTATAGGAGTGCCCCTCTCCTGGTCATGAAGTCTTGCTGCTCTTGCCAGTTGACACCAGCTAAGAACTGAGAAGGGCTACCATAGTGATAGTCAGCATTGAAAAGAGGGGTCAAAACCTCGTGTATGCATCAGTCAGGACAAGTGCTAGTTCGTATGGTGAAGGTCACCAAGCACAATGTGAACCTTGCAGCAAGAGATCGAATACACATATTCCCCATTAGAGGTGATTAGGATCCACTAGAATCTCACCAGTGGATCGTCCTTGCAGATACTCATGCTATTATCCCCTCTTATCACTCGGAGCAGACTTGCTCTTTGATTTCCACAGATGTGGTTCTTTTTTTTGTTTTCCTTCAAAAAGAGTGAGAAGATGAGCACTTCCTTATCGAATAACCTCTCTTCACCTGACTGCATGTTTATTGACCCCAGGAGCCAGATTTTAACAGCCTTCAAATTACAGTGTCAAGTCGCAGAAACACTCGCAGTACACAAACCGTTGTCTGTTCCACTACATCCTAGGGATGATCCACGGACTGTGCCTCTTAGCCTATACAGACCTTATTGTGGTCTCCCTGAATTCAGCCTGAGATGTGTGCTTCGTCTCAGGGCAGGCTATCGTGTGCTAGCACAACTGCGCTATTAGATATACTGAGGGTGCCATATTGGGTGTGGTTGGTATGAACTCGGAGAACCCACCACAAAAAGTGTTCCATAAGCTGACTCTGCTTTATTATTTAGTTCAACAGTTTAAATATTATTTTGAGAAACAACATCCTACAATCAGCACGTAAAAAAAAAGATAAAATTGGTCAGCACTTTCCAATAGAAGTCTATAGGTGCACGTTAAACCACGGCTGCACCATACAATAGAAGCAGAAAGCAAAGAATGGCAGCAGCACACAAACTCCATTTACTACCAGAGGTAAACATACCTGTAATAAGTACTCCAACCACATTACATAATGCAGGTTCTTGGTATATCATTTGATCAAACCACATTGGCCCGTCTACCAACGTCCAGGTGACCAAGCTGTCAGATGGGTCCTAGCGCTAATACTAGGTGGTCTAATCATAACCAGAGAGATGGGTACCCACATCTCGGAACTAAGTCTATGAATAACACCAGGGAGGGTAGGATATCATTTCTATGGTCCAATAGGAGGGACAGAAGGTAAATGGGCAGGCGTGCCCTTCCCTGGTTTTATCATTCCCCACTCGAATGTGCTCCATGATTGTCAATTCCGTCCGGTGTGCATTTTGGGCCATGTATAAAGTCCTTGACAAGCCGGTGCATATTGCTGTACGAGATGTGAGCACGTTGCCCATTTGGAAGCCCAGATCCTGGATCTAAATGAGCATCTGGCAACACTGAGATACATTGACAATAGGGACAGGAGTTTGCTGCTCACTGAGGTGGATGGTAGTTCGGAGCAGGCAGCTAGCTGGGTGACAGGATAGAGGGAAGAGATCCGGGGAGGTTACTCCTGAACTGTCACACCCCAACAAGTTTGCAAAGTTGGCAGATGAGGGTGGATGCCATTATGGGGTCCGCAGCACGACATGCCCTCTGCCCACCAGGGGGATGACTGCTCCAGTGAGAAGGGGAGTGCAGGGCAGGTTAGGCACGTCCTGGTAGTAAGGGACTTAATTATTAGGGGGACAGAAAGGTCAGTCTGCCACAAAGATCGGGATCTCCTGTTCCTGTACTGTATGCCAGTGAAGCCTAAATTTGAAAAGAGTCTTAGCTGGTCCGGACGTTGTCCTGTGTGGCAGGGAGAAGGCAAAGCATTTAATAGTGAACTCCACTTCATTCCTCCTGAGCTGCTGCTCATCACGTTGTCCATCTGTTCTGCTGGCTGTTGAAAATGGGATGTGGCGAGAAAACCTGTGACCCGAGTGGGCACTGGTGTACTCCATTAGCTGGATCTGATTGGTCGAAAGAGCCAGCACGGGGAAGCAAAGATGAGCGGTAATTTGGTAAGTAATCTCCACCGCTTCCGGACCCCTGTGCCTACTTGCACTGTGCATACGAGTTCAGACTTTACGACACACTAAAAAATTGACAGTGTTTTTACCTGCCAGACGCTATGGATGGCAATAGAAGGACACTCCTTCTAAATGGACTCCCCTTGAATTCATGGACAGTTGGAGACCCAGCACAGCACACTATATACACAATCTCAGTCACATAAGTGGCGATATGATAAATGACTGTTTATTATATGGCCACTTAGCTGGTGAAGATAAGAATGGGTGCCAGGCTGTGAGCTTTCCTCCATCATATAACTGAGTCCCCCTCTAGCTTTCCCATCTTCTTCTTTGCAGACAGATATGTACTAGTCATATTTTCCAGCTTTGCTACATCCCCACAGGCAAAAGATTAATTTGACCACATTAGGAACTGCTGGAAAGACAGAACAGCCCAGAAAGTGGAAAATAACGCAGCCCTGTTTAATTCAACAGAACTAGAGAATCCGGATGGTGCCCATTTAAAGTATTTGTAGAAAGCCCCTTTAATTTGCATTAAAGTGCTGATCAATTGGTTTTGGGTTAGGGATTGCAGAGGAAGGGTCTGAATGCCAGACAAGGGTTGTGCTTTTCAGAGTTTCGCGTTTTCTCCTGTCTAGGTTCATGAAATGTACTTCACTGAAAAGAGACTAAAATATAACTTTAATTCGTACAATTTAAAAATCTTCTTCCCAATCTCAGTGAGGTTTTCTTGAGTAACCACAGAAGGTGAAGTGTATGCTGCTAATGCTTCCTTTTCTATAAATGGCCGTTCTAGATACACCAATTCTATATTGGGATGGTCGTCAGAGTATGATGATGGATATACAGGCGTATACCTATCTGCAATAAATCTTTCTATATGGCTGGGCGATAGTCTAGGTGTCAGACCAGAGACCTCCCTTAGTTAATCAGACCCAACAGGTTTCAGCCAAAATACTGCTATCCAGGAGCAGAGGCACAATGACCCACATATGGTGGGAATGCCATCCAGTGGCCGACCTCTGGGAAAAGGTAACTAAACTTTATAACCATATCAACCACTCAGAGGTAACCATGTCTCCAAGAATGGCCCTGCTCTCACTGTTCCCAGGCAACATAAAAACTTCTAAATCAAGCATCCTAAAATATTTCATAATAGCAGTGAGAAGACTTATCCCAAGGTTCTGGCGATCCTCAACTATCCCAACCAGGGGCATGTGGGTCGAGGAACTCCATACCCTCATGAGATATGACGAATTGGGGGCTGACGACCCGAAATCCTGGGAAACCTACTATAGGACGTGGCAACCATGGGTCGCGTTTAGAGACTCAGACGACCTTAAAGGTTGGATAGATCACGGATCAGTCGGCCAACCCCCTACTCGGGCTAGCGACTAGAGGTAACTGCCCGGGAACGCCTCCTGACCCTGATTCCACCCACTCTACCCTTCCCACACATCCTTATCTTCTGCCCCCTAATGGATAGTGTCTTCCCTCCCCCCAAACGTCTACGTGAGTGTCCGTGTTTAGTTGAGTTAAGCCTACCTGATTGGAAAAGAGGACCCCCCTCTACAATCCCAAACGAGTTCGAGATCAACACCCAGACTTGAATTCCACATAAAGCTAGAGGAGAGGAGAGGATGATGTTTGTTGAAGTAATTACCGCTTTACTCCCGTCAGCCGATGGAATTTCTCAGGGTGGACTCGCTCTACTCCCAGAACACCCCTCTTTTTTCTCCCCTCTCGTCCTCACAGATCCCTCTAAAGCTTATCACCATTCCGCGCAATGCTTAAGTTACACAACTACATGCCAGACTTATATACAATAAAAACTTATTTGAACCAAAATATGAGGGGGGCCCCCTCAGGAGGCGCTCGGGACCAGGGCACGGTGCTACCCGGAGCTGGGCCCTACCGCCTCAAACCATGCCCAAACTGGTGCCAAAGTCCTACCGCCCACAGCACCCTCATCTAACCCTACTCCCTCTCCCCCCCCCCCCCCCTTTTTTTTTTTTTTTTTTTTTTCCTGAACCCCCGTTATTTTTTTTTTTTAGTTAGGTTTATGTTGTAGTATAAGATTATTAACCTTGGACAGTATAACCTTCCCAAGTAGGAAAAGAGACGCATAGTCGACGTTTTAGAAGTGTAAAGAATTTATTTACTTTTGTCAAGACAACTGAGTGCCATTTCAAACTGCTAGCAAATGACTGACAAATGTTTATATTGTTGAAACTATGCGAATAAAATACTTTTGAACGAAAAAAAAAAAAAATACTGCTATCCTCAGGGCTCCCTATTTACTACAGCCGTTATTACGAAATTAGGAAATATGTACTGCCATATGAGAACTCCCTTGATGTACTTATTTTATATAGGAGGTCTGTGGCTTATAGGGTTAATATTCTGTCCAGAATGATCTTAATGGCCCTTTGCTTTTATTTATCAAGGTTTATAGGACAGCCGGTTTATAATAGATGACGACTAGCTATATATGTGGAAGTGCTCAGGTCACATGGGACTATAACTGTATATTCAAAAGAGACCCCTCTGGGTTTATTAAGGGGCTAAAGCCACTGGGGTTGCTTCTATGAGGGCTATCTAGACACATTATCAGAGCCATTAAGCATGGTCCTGTTGTGGCACCATATGCTTGCCAAATCTTGTATACTCGTCGCTGTATCCTTATGCAATCACTGTTGCGACTATTAAATCCTTCTTTTCTAAACAGACTTTCTTATTGGTTCTCAACGTCTATCATAACGCATGGGGGGGGGGGGTTAACACATTTAATAGCTTGGAAGGTTAGGCAGTTACTATTTCCCATATGATGTTCATCTAGATGTTTTGCCAATGGTTTATCACGTTTGTTTGTGATATCGCCTACATGATCTTATATCCTTCATCTACATTGGTGGGGGCTCTTGCCAACATAGTTTTTAAGGTATGTTGCTAAATAGATGCCCACCGCTTTGCAATTCCCTGCACTTTTGAACTTGTCACCTATTTTGATGTACGGACAAGCAGTGCGCTCTCCACATCTGTAGTTTTCCTTTATTTGTCATTGGATATCTGGCTAGATTTCTCACTAAATGACTGCAGACCAGTCTATCTTGGAGATTTATTCCCATTTTATATGTAATTTTGGGGTTTTCTGAAATATATATTATACAAGAGAAGGAAGCATTATCAGCAAATGGCTATTTACCTTCTGTGGTAAAAACAAAACACGGAGCTTGGGCAGAGTATTTTTTAATTTGTAAGAATAAAAGTTTTCTATTTTAATCTGTTTTTCAGTGAAGTATGTTTAATACAGAAGAAGGAACTCATTTTATATCTTCAGTGATCTTTCGGTTCAGTGATTACTGTGTAGAGAATAATCCTGGACTTTGCAACTAATAACTTCTAAGTGTTATACAGCGAAATTGATGGTAAATCTGCATGTAATGTGCAGATTTTGCTGCAGAACTACTGCAAAAAATCCAAACTGTGTGGCAGTAATATAAATGTTGTCTATCTTTTGTGGTTTAAAACAAATCCTGAAATCCATTTTTATTCCTGACAGACAATCCCGGTGAGACATCTGAGGGAAACATCCTGTTATCAGTAAATTACAAGGTAGAAGATGAAGATATCGTGCAGCGCTCTTCAGGAGAAAAGCTCATTCCCATTAATGTACCTCCAGGACTGCACAGTACAGATCCATCATATAATTCACCTACTCATGAGGAACCTTCTCCGACCCAATCACAGAGTGTTACCACAAGTGTGGGTCAGGATGAGGGGAAAAGGTTCCAATGCAGTGAATGTGGAAAACTGTTTACAAACAACTCAAATCTTTATACACACCAAAGGAGTCACACAGGAGAGAAGCCATATTCATGTTTGGAATGTGGGAAATGTTTTACCTCAAAATCACATCTTGTTAGACATGAGAGAATTCACACAGGGGAGAAGCCGCATTCATGTTTAGAATGTGGGAAATGTTTTATTACTAAAGCCAAACTTAGGGATCATCAAAGAATTCACACAGGGGAGAGACCGTTTACTTGTTCTGAATGTGGGAAATGTTTTACACAAAAATCACATCTTGTTATACATGAGAGGAGTCACACAGGAGAGAAGCCATATGCATGTTCTCTTTGTGGGAAATGTTTTATAAATACATCGAGTCTTGCTGTACATGAGAGAAGTCACACAGGAGAGAAGCCGTATGCATGTTCACTATGTGGAAAATGTTTTACTGATAAATCACATCTAGTTAGACATCAAAGAAGTCACACAGGAGAGAAGCCGTATTCATGTTCACTATGTGGGAAGTGCTTTACAGATAAATCAAGCGTTGTTATACATAAAAGAAGCCACACAGGAGAGAAGCCATATTCATGTTCAGAATGTGGGAAATGCTTTACACATAAATCACATCGTGTTAGACATGAGAGAAGTCACGCAAGAGAGAAGCCATATTCATGTTTAGAATGTGGGAAACATTTTACAAATAAATCACATCTTATTAGACATCAGAGGAGTCACACAGGAGAGAAGCCATATTCATGTTCAGTATGTGGGAAATGCTTTACAGATAAATCAAGTCTTGTTACTCATCAGAGGATTCACACAGGAGAGAAGCCGTATTCATGTTCAGTATGTGGAAAGTGCTTTACAGATAAATCAAGTCTTGTTAAACATCAGAGAATTCACACAGGAGAGAAGCCGTATTCATGTTCAGAATGTGGGAAATGTTTTATTACTAAAGGCAAACTTCGGGATCATCAGAAAATTCACATAGGGTAGCAGCCATTTTAATGTTCTATATGTGAAAAATGTTACAAAAACTTTTTTTTTTCCAAGAAAACCAAATTTTTAAACACTTGAGAAAATTCAGACTTGTTTGGAAAGAGAGAAATCTATAAATGTAAAAAAGATTTTTACCTTTTAGTTATTCACATAGAATAAACAGCCAATAAAATTAGATTTTTTTGTTGGTTGAAATTAGCCCAGATCTGTTAAACACCAAAACTCCACTTAACTAAGGCCAGCTGTGATCCTGGCCTTCCATAGACTATTGCACTTGTGTTTTCATATAAGAGTGATAGTCGCTCAGAGAATGGAGGCGGATGAACGTCTGCCTGTTTACACACCCTGATAGTTGCTTGTGTTATGGAAATAAATATCATATTCCATGTACTCCACTGCCTGCTCCAAATTGGTTATAAGATGTTGCATGCATACAAATGTATCTGAGTCTGATTCAATGTTGGTCATTCTCTAGTACACTTCTGGTTTATTCACATCATAACGGTACAGATATACTTGAACATGACACATCAATACACATGTATACCCCCAACATCATAATAACTCATGATTGGCTTAGTATGTAATGACTCTATGATTAACATATGTGAATACCCCAGGTGTATGCCGCTACCAAACACGTCACCTCTAACTAGATGGGAACAAACCACACTTATACTGTGTTCATTATCCAAATAGCTTTTCCTTATCAGTGTATGAGATCCTAGTGTTCCCCCCAGCAGTGGGGAAGTGTAATTCAATATTCTGCTTGCACATTCCAGGGTATAGTATTGAGCTAGTTACCCATTTAACTGCTAGCTATGTCCTATGAAGGTACCGTAGATATATGAATATATATTACACCTGTTTGCCTAGGCAGACATAAGAAACATATGTATTATAACACTTGGTTTTTGGCGTTGAATGGTGGCAGAGCGCGCTGGAGATTGCTTTGGCTTCCCGCCTCCATTCACAGTAAGCTACATTTGTAGATAAATGACAGCCTGTTTGCTTGAACCAATCATCGTTTGAGTTTTATGCCTGCAGAAAGTGAACAACAAATGAGGTATTCGTTATTCAGTTGCTGCTGGCATCTTCACTGAATAATTATCGCTTACTGTAAAAGGGCCCTAACAGATTACAGGCAGACAAGCTTGTGAGAGGACCTCCTCGTTTAGCTGGCTACCCGAATCCATCTGAATCAAAACCCCATTGGACTGTAAAGAAATGGTAATGAATGTAAACCTGCAACAGGATGTCAAGCAGGCTACTCCTTAGCACCACACCATGGACTGAGAACAATGTCAGGGTGGGACAAAGGACATACAATTCAAAGATATCCCTGGCATAATCGGTCTCTTTAGTAACTCCAGTATGGTTTTTCATGTGTTGTCACAATAAAATCCAACAGGACGGAATCCGATGTGTAAGACAACAATTCGTCAATGTTAAAAGAACACAAAGTGGAAGTACAATTAACAAAGTGTGTCATAGCCAATCCGAGGCTGACCACCCTGTAAAAATGTCTTACCAACGATGACCAGCATCGGTCTGTATTTTTGTTGCTATAGATAGTAGACCTTTAGAAGTTATAATTATCTGTTTCTCAGATTCGTCATTTGTTGGAGTTTTTCAAGGTGTTTTGTATCCTTTATCAATATGATATTATTTAATGATAATGAGATGTGAGACAATTGCAATATATCTGGGTGCCGGTGCGGAGCTACAACTCGCTCTGCATCAGCTAGGAACGTATATGTCTCATCTATCCATTAATAAATCTAACAGCGCCAAACATTTTTCACCGCAGCAGAAGAATCAAGTAGAGTTTCTGAATGCCTTCACAGATATGATTCTAAAATGTAACTTTTATTCGCTATGTTTAAAAATTAGAAGGCTAAAAGACGAACAAACAAATATGCGGCTGTATTTTCAAACCACCCTTGGATCTCCTTAAATATATGTATATTAGGGTATCGATCCAGAAGCAGATTCCCTTATATGGGAGTCTAGGTAGATGTAATAGGTCTTTATAACAGTTTCTAAGAAGGAGATCATTAAAAATTGGAAAAACAGTAAATCTCAGAAAGAGAAAAAAATGATAGTGTGTCAAGGGGGTACCAGTCCCAATATACAAACAGGTAATAGCCAAAACATAACTCTGATATTGTGAATACAAAGAAAATATCTTGGAAAAAAAATTTTTTTGGTTCCTTGGTTCGACGCGTTTCAGCCATTTGACCGGCTCATCAGGAACCTATTGTGAATCAGATATGATATAAGTTAAAGTGCAAAACACCTGCACTAAGATGGAGCAAAACGATAGTAAAACTGTACGCGTATGAGATATTAGACTGGAAACCTTTAAATAAAGGTATCTCCACTAGAGATGAGCAAGTATACTCGCTAAGGCACATTACTCGAGCGAGTAGTGCCTTAGCCGAGTATCTCCCCGCTCGTCTCTAAAGATTCGGGGGGCGGGGGCGAGCAGGGAGGAACGGAGGGGAGATCTCTCTCCTCCCCCCCCCCCCCCCCCGCTCCCCGCCGCAACTCACCTGTCACCCGCACCGGCCCCCGAATCTTTAGAGACGAGCGGGGAGATACTCGGCTAAGACACTATTCGCTCGAGTAATGTGCCTTAGCAAGTATACTCGCTCATCTCTAATCTTCACTACTTGACCCTATTGAGCAGGCTTGGTGGCCCTAGACTGGAGGCATCAGTCTACCATTAAGGCTGGGGCTTTGCTGCTTGCCCTTTTTTTTTTTTTTTTGTTGCTTTGCTTTTGGTGCATCCCACCATAATTTTTACATGGAGTAGCCTTTATTATCGCATCATAGTTGGACGTTCCTTTGGAAAATAGCTTCTATAGGCAGGTTCCTTTATCAGATAGACCTTCTCTTATATTAGCTATATTGTGATTGGGGACAAGATTCTGTCTCATCTAAGAGGAAGTCTTAGGGACACCAAGCCTGCTCAATAGGGTCAAGTAGTGGAGATACCTTTTATTTAAAGGTTTCCAGGCTAATATAGGCTTTATGGGCCCCCTCAAGCTCCTGGGCCCAGGTGCAACCGCATCCCCTATAGTTACGCCTCTGTCTGTAGATTTACTGCCTGAGCCACATCTGCTGTTATTATTTATTGTCATCAATGTTCAGAAGAGCTGAGCAGGGTTGTACTAGTATGGTAGTGGGGAGATAGGGTTGTATAGTAACACCCCATACCAGAACGTGTACATACCTGGAGAGAGAAGCCTCTGACCAGAAGTGACGTCAGATGCCAGAAGCGAACCGGGAGCAGGGCGGAAGGGGACATCGGAGTGGCACAGCAGCCGGTGCCAGGAGACCGAGGGAGCCGCTGGAGGATTGCCCGCTGAAGGATCCGTTCAGCGGGCAGGGGTAGCGGAGCAGGCCCTGGAGTGGCATCAGGCCAGAGAGTGTGACCGCAGCGAGAGCGGTCCCGATGCTTAGCCTGAAGGTAATGTCATCGGCTGCTGAAGAGGAGTCTGCTGCTGCTAAGCGCTGATAAGTATATTCTGTGTGTGTAAGCGTCTGTGTATGAGTGCCCGTCTGTAAGCATCTATGTGTGAGTGCCCGGGTGTGAGTGCGGTGTAAGTGAAGCAGAATTGGGTGACTGAGTGAACGAAAGCAGTAAGTGTGTGAGCGGTTTAAAAAAAAAAAGGGTGAGCAGTTGTGAACGGGCAAAGGCGTGTGAGCGATAACGAACAGGCATTTGAAGTGTGATCTAATCTTCACTACTTCCATAAGTAAACTGTAACTCCCCATTAGAATGAGCTCCATGCTCCTGACAATTCCATCCAGTGTGTTACTTGTGCAATGGATGCGGTCCTTGATCAGCCGATCGAGGGTGCATACTGTTGTGCGATGAGCATGTATCGTGCACATTTGGAAGCCCAAGTCCTGGATTTAAATGCAACTGGCAACACAGATCCATTGACAACATGTAAAAGAGGCGGGACGGATGGCAGTATGGAAGAGCAGGGGGAGCAGGCAGCTAATTGGGTGACAGGAGCAGAGATAGAGGGAAGAGAACCAGGGAGGCCAGTCCTGAACTGGCACAATCCCAGAAGTCTGTAAAGTTGGCAGATGAGGTGAATGCCATTACAGAGCCAGCACGACATGCCCTCTGAACGCCAGGGAGATGACTGCTCCAGTGAGATGGGGAGCGCAGGGCAGGCTAGACAGGTCCTAGTGGTGGGGGACTCAATTATAAGGGGGACAGATAGGGCAATCTGCCACAAAGACTGGGATTGTCGAACGGTGTGTTGTCTTCCTGGCACTTGAGTTTGACACATTGCAGATCGGATTGACAGATTACTGGGAGGGGTTGGTGTGAGGATCCAGCGGTCATGATGCCCATCGGCACCAATGAACAAATTAAAAGGTCAATGGAGGGCCCTCAAAAACTATTTCAGGGATCTAGGGTCCAAGCTTAGGGTGAGGACCTCCAAGGTAGTTTTCTCGGAAATGCTGCTTGCACCACAGTCTACACTAAAAAAGGCAGCAGGATCTTATGGAGGTAAACAAGTGGCTGCAGAGTTGGTGTAAGAAGAAGAGGTTTGGGTTTCTGGAGAATTGGGCTGACTTTGCTGTCAGCGACAGGCTCTACCGTAGGGACAGGCTCCATCTTAGCGAGGAGGGTGTAGCTGTGCTGGGGGAGAAGTTGACTAGAAGGCTGGAGGAGTGTTTAAACTAGGGACTGTGGGGGAGGGCAAAAAGAGAAGCAGGGGGGGGGGGTAGACAGTGTAGATAGTGACCTGGGACCAAGTAATGGGAATGGGGGTCGAGCAGGGGGTGAGGTTAGTACAGTTAGAACTGACAGAATAGCTGATAGTACCATTAGTAGCAAAATGAATATAAAGATAAACAACCACCATATAAATTGTATGGCAACTAATGCAAGAAGTCTGGTAAAATGGGTGAGCTTAAGTGAGTATGACTGATGAAAATTACAACATAGTGGGAATAACGGAAACATGGCTTGATAATAAGTGTGATTCGGTGGTGAATTTGCAGGGTTACAATCTCTTCAGAAGAGACCATGGGGAACAGAAAGGGGGAGGGGTATGTCTGTATGTTAAATCCTACCTAATGCTGAGGCTACGAGAAGATATAGGGGCAGGAGCTAAAAGCGTGCAATCTCTGTGGGTAGAAATGCAGGGAAAAAGAAAAAGAAAATCCTGATAGAGGTTTTTTATAGGCCACCAAAGGTAAAAGAAGAAATGGAAATCTTATAATTAAGGCAAATAGAAGAGGTGTCAAACCGCAATGAAGTAATAATTATGGGGGACTTTAATTATGTTGATATAACATGGGAAGGCGAAACCTGCAAATCTCACAAGGGTGATAAGTTCCTGAGAACAATTAAAGATAACTACCTTACCCAACTTGTACGGGAGCCAACTAGAGGGAGGGCCAGTCTGGACCTTTTAACTAACAAACCGGACCAAATCATAGGGGTGCAGGTTGAGTGACACTTGGGAAATTGTGACCTCAATATAATTAATTTCCAGCTGTCATTTAACAAGAAGCCTTATCAGGGACCGACAAAAAACCTAAACTTTAGTAAAGCAAAATTTGATCAGCTTAGAACTGCTATCGGTAACATTAATTGGGACAGTGTCCTCAAAAATAGCAGCAGAGATGACAAATGGGAGAAGTTTAAAAACATCCTAATCACCTCATGTGAGCAGTTCATACCCTTCAAAAATAAAAGAACTACAAGTAGAAGGAAACCAATGTGGCTCGACAAGACTGTAAGGGGGGGGGCAATAAACGAAAAAAAGAAAGCGTTTAAACTACTGAAACAAGAAGGCAGCGAAGAAGCGCTAAAATCATACAGGAAAAAAAACCATATGTGAAGAGAAGAACAAAATTGCTAAGGAGGAGGCAGAAAGACTGATCGCCAAAGAGAGCAAAAACAACCCAAAACTATTCTTCAACTATATTAACAGCAAAAGGATTTGCACTGAGAGCGCTGGCCCTTTAACAAATAATGAAGGAGAAACCAAAGAAGACGATGGGGGAAAGGCAAATCTATTAAATAGTTTATTTTCTAGTGTATTCACAAATGAAAATGAAATGGCACACAAGATGCAGGTGAATAAAACAAACCCCCGCTAAATATTACCTGCGTAACACAGGAGGAAGTGTAGAGCCGATTAAAGAGGATTAAAAATCGATAAATCGCCAGACCCAGATTGAATACACCCAGGGTTCTAAGGGAACTAAGTGATGTGATAGCTAGGCCACTATTTATTATATTTAAAGACACTATAGAGACCGGGGTTGTACCACTGGATTGGCGCATTGCCAATGTGGTTCCAATGTACAAAAAGGGGTCCAAAAGAGAGCCTGGTAACTACAGGCCAGTAAGACTCACTTCAATAATTGGAAAAATATTTCAGGGGTTTCTGAGAGACGCCATCCTAGAATACCTCAGGGAAAACAACAGTATAACCCCTCATCAGCATGGGTTCATGAGGGGTCAATTATGTCAGACCAATTTGGTCAGCTTCTGCGATGAAGTAAGTTTTAGGCTGGACCTTGGAGAGTCTATTGATCTTGTATATCTTGAATTCTCTAAAGCATTTGACACCGTGCCACATAATTGGCTGATATATAAAATGAGACAGCTTGGATTGGGTGAAACCGTGTGCATCTGGGTAAAGAACTGGCTCAGAGATAGAAAGCAGAGGGGGGTAATAAATGGTTCGTACAATGATTGCGCCACCATTGCTTGTGGGGGGCCACAGGGCTTAGTACTGGGCCCCATTCTGTTCAATATATTTATCAATGACCTGATAGAGGGGCTGCACAGTAACATATCAGTATTTGCAGATGACACCAAATTATACAAGATAATTAATACAAAGGAAGATAATGTATGGCTCTAAAAGGACCGAGATAAGTCGGGGGCTTGGGCAGAAAAATGGCAAATGAAGTTCAATGTTGATAAATGTAAGGTTCTGCACATGGGCAGGAGAAACGGGTGTCACCAATATACAGTAAATGGGTACTGCTAGGGAAAAGTGATATGGAAAAAGACCTGGGGGTACTAGTGGACTGCAGACTTAACTTGAGCAACCAATGCCAGTCAGTTGCTGCAAAAGCAAATAAAGTCTTGGGGTGCAGTAAAAGAGGTATAGGGGCAAAGGATGAGAACATTATTCTCCCACTATGTAAGGCACTTGTCAGGCCCCACATGGAATACAGCGTACAGTTCTGGACTCCGCTGCTCAGGAAGGATGTTGCAGCGCTTGAGCGGGTTCAAAAAAAGGCAGCTAAAGTAATAAATGGAATGAGAGGACTGGAATATCCAGAGAGGCACCAAAACTGGGATTATTCACCCTGGAAAGAAGACGGTTAAGGGGCGACCAAATAACTATGTATAAATCCATGAGGGGACGATACAAGGATCTTTCCCATGATCTGTTTATACCAAGGACTGCAACGGTAACAAGAGGGCATCCGCTACGTCTAGAGGAAAGCAGGTCTCATCACCAACACAGAAGGGGGTTCTTTACTGTAAGAACAGTGAGATCGTGGAACTCTCTGCCTGAGCACGTGGTGATGGCAGGATCCATTGAGGAGGTTCAGAGGGACTAGTTGTTTTTCTAGAGCGCTATGATATTACAGGATATAGACATTAGGTGACTAGAGGGGTTGATGTTCTCAAATGTTGATCCAGGGATTACTCTGGCTGCCATTGTAGAGTCAGGAAGGACTTGCCTTCCTCTGGACCAACAAGAAAGGGGTTGAAACAGGCTGAACTAGATGGACATTGTCTTCATTCAGCCTAACGTACTACGTTAGCTCTTGGACTAATACTGGAGTTGTATATATTATTTGAGCAGTGATTAATGACTTGCTCATAGCCTTTTTTAGGCACTTGTATATATTGCTCATAATAGCCTCATTAAAGGGGTTGTCCCGAGGCAGCAAGTGGGTCTATACACTTCTGCATGGCCATAATAATGCACTTTGTAATGTACATTGTGCATTAATTATGAGCCATACAGAAGTTATAAAAAGTTTTATACTTACCTGCTCCGTTGCTGGCGTCCTCGTCTCCATGGTGCCGACTAATTTTCGCCCTCCAATGGCCAAATTAGCCGCGCTTGCGCAGTCCGGGTCTTCTTCTTTTCTGAATGGGGCTCCGTGTAGCTCCGTGTAGCTCCGCCCCGTCACGTGCCGATTCCAGCCAATCAGGAGGCTGGAATCGGCAATGGACCGCACAGAAGCCCTGCGGTCCATGAAGACAGAGGATCCCGGCGGCCATCTTCAGCAGGTGAGTATGAAGACGCCGGACCGCCGGGATTCAGGTAAGCGCTGTGCGGGTGGTTTTTTTAACCCCTGCATCGGGGTTGTCTCGCGCCGAACGGGGGGGGGGGGGTTTAAAAAAAAAAAAAACCCGTTTCGGCGCGGGACAACCCCTTTAATAACAGCCATGTGTTTTGTGATCTGGCTTGCAACAAAACATGGGTACTTGTGATATTTGGACCTGCAATTGTGGGTCAGTTCCCTTTATCTGGGCGTATCTTCTTATGTGTTCCCATGGACCTTCATCTACCTTATATATAGGTCCTATTCCGGGGAAAGTGACACTGGACAATATACAGGTGGTGTTACTTTCACACGTCCAATTCCCCGGATATCACATATGTAATGTAAGCTGTTTTAACACTACTCCCCGTTACAATGCATCTCCTTCCTTTGTTGCCATTATTAGGACAATCATTCTGCTTATTTTACAAAGGATATAATGACGCATATAATTACTCTCCTGTGCCAGTCCCTCTCTTGCAATAACTAGCGTGAACCTAGTTTGTTTGCCCTTCAAGCTTCCCTGCAGTGGTTGTTGTTAGCATTACTTGGTAGTACTTGTATCGTAGTTCCAGAGATTTTCTTACACACCTCTTTAACCCCTTAAGGACATGGCCTATTTTGGACTTAAAGACGCAATGATTTTTGGCAGATTTTTATCTCCATTTTTCAAAAGTCATAACTTTTTTATTTTTCTATCGATGCGGCCGTATAAGGGAGGAATTAGACTAAGCAGCACATGTGAAAAAGACTTGGGTGTACTAATACATCATATACTGAACATGAGTCAACAATGTGATGCAGCAGCCAAAAAGGCAAACACAATTCTGGGATGTATTAGGAGAAGCATTTCCTTGGAGAAGGTCCTTGCCTGGCCTGTTTTGTTCATCTGGTAGAATCTCTGCTTTACAAACTTCATGACATTGATTTAAAATAAGCAATGGGGTCTCCCTTGGTGTGATATTTGATAACCGTACTGCTTTTTCTTGGAGGAGTTGGAGGTAAATGCTTGAGTGTTTTGTTCACCTGGTAGAATTTGTTCTTGTAAAATTTATTACATTGCTTTTAATACAAGCGGCACACCTGCTATCTTCCTTGGCGCAATATGTGACCCAGGAGACCTCATGTGGGCCTTATTTTGTTTTCAGTGACATCTGTGTGCTGCAATTGACCCCCTACACCACTGTATTTTATTTTAACCAATTTTTGGTAGGAGCACAGTCTTACATACATTTGTGGCTGTATTCCCATGCAATTTGAGGGGCTTTGGCTGCATTGAGGACCTTCAGGAGTGCAAATTAGTAAAACCAATTTTTACTCCAATTGACTTTAATGAACTCTGAACATATGAGTAGATAAATTTGAATTCTACTCCAAAATAAGACCTCTGGAGACCAGATTGAATCACTTCCTCACCTCAAAATGACAACTAGTGTTATTGCAGACACTACCACAAAGTCTTTTCAATTAGTTGCCCACACTGCTGACTTATCGAACTTCACCATAAGTCCTTATGGTAAAGTCTTGGTTAGGGATATTGCCTGAACAGCAAATTACGTTCTTTATCCATCCATGATCAGTTTGTTTTTGATCTAGATATCAAGAAGATC
This sequence comes from Eleutherodactylus coqui, assembly GCF_035609145.1. Classification (NCBI taxonomy): domain Eukaryota; kingdom Metazoa; phylum Chordata; class Amphibia; order Anura; family Eleutherodactylidae; genus Eleutherodactylus; species Eleutherodactylus coqui. Next base: position 202,991 of record NC_089837.1, read on the forward strand.
CTAGAAAAATCAGCGTATAAAAATATAAAAGATTTTCCAGTTGAGAAATTGCAGAGAAAGAAAAGGGTCTTTTTTTAAGATCCTGCCAGCTTGAACAAGGGAATCAGAAAGGCAAAGGCAAGACTGGGAGATAACAAGGGAAAGAATTTCCTGTGTAATCAAAATCAAAATGACTACTTTTCTTCCAGACAGTGATAGTCAGTCAGGTGGGAGACATAATAACATTAAATTCATGGATGACCAACATTATAAGAAAAGGTTACCAAACAAAGTTTGAGTCTCCTCTCCTTCAAAACAATATCCTCACCAAACTTTCCCTTATGGATCTTCAACTTCTTCAGTTAGGCGTCCAGAACTTGATTTGTGTGAGGGCTGTTGTCCTGGTTCCCTTGAATGAACATTCCCAGTCAAAATACTGTGTAAAATATTGCTAATTAAATTAAAAACCCGACAAGTTTGTAAAATATATAAGGTTCAAACGGTTTAAAATGAAAACCGTAAAATCAGAAGTAAAGCTGATAAACAAAGAAGCCCTAATAGCCACAATCGATTTAAGAAATGCTTATTATCATGTACTCATTTACCAGTTGTCTCAAACATTTCTAAAGGTTTAAAGTAACTACAGACAGGATAATTTGCCATTTTCAGTTTGTCTGCCTTCATTTTGGAATCCCAACGGCACCACGCTCCTTTACAAGGAAAATGATGGAGGTGGTAGTGGCACTGAGGGGAAAGTCAATTATAATAGTCGCCTAGCTAGATTTACATACTAGTGGTTGCAGAATCTGAACTCCAAATTGCTAGATCACCTACAAACCGCCATGGATTTACTTTAGCCCTTAGGTTGACTAATTGATCTCTAACAGAGTCCCAGAAACATGTTCATCAACAAAACAATTGTTCTTACTTCCAGTAAGCAAAAGACCAAGTCCATCCAGGATCAGATTTGTGAGTTACTCAAAATCCAAGCATGGGCACAATTCCACTAAAGAGCTCTTTAAAATTGAATTCTATCAAAATGGGACATAAGGGTTGCTGTGTTAGAAAAAACTCTTTTCTTAACACCAAAAAATGAGATTCTCAAATTTCAGAATATTGTACATGATTTGGTGAAACCTGCAACAAAGTTTCTCTTACAGGACCGACATGTTCTCATATACTGACAATACCACAGTAGTAGCCTTCATTCAATAGCAGAGCAAATTAATACACAGTCCCCTCCCATCTCTGGCAAGAAAGATTTTCTCCTGGGCCATTAAGTCCGAGCCCTGATGGCAATCCATCTAGAGTCCTCTAAATGTTTTGGCCGACCTGCTAAGTCACCAATCAGTAGATCCTTGGGAGTGGTTCTTGAGCCCTTTGGTATTCCAGACTGTATTAGCAAGATCGGGAATCCGTCAGATAGTTGCTATTAGCTGTTTAGTTGTTAATGACCCACGGCCACCCTAAAGGCAAGCTCTCTCCATCTTTTTTCACTTTTGCACTGCTTCTTTCAGTTCTTTGATATCCATGCCAGTATTAGCTATGACAGTGTTATTTTATAGTGTTCTTTGTCAGCCAGGTTTTCTTTTGCACTCCAGAGTGCTCTTCTTACTACCTCACAGGAAGGTTCTCCTGAGCATCCTCAAATTAAAAAACAACACATATTGAGGAAAAGATTGGTCAATCTTTAATTGTACACAATGTCTTAGTAGATGCACATATGGCTTTGAAGGAGGAAGTCTGTTGGTTGTAAGATAAAATTGTTAATTTGTAAGACAGGTCATGACTAGAGATGAGCGAACGTACTCGTTTAGGGCAATTACTCGATCGAGCATCGCTTTTTTCGAGTAACTGCCTACTCGGGCGAAAAGATTCGGGGGGCGCCGGGTGGAGCGGGGGTAGCAGTGGGGAACAGGGGGGAGCTCTCTCTCCTGCCCCCACTCCCCCCTGCAACCCCCCATTCACCCCCGGCGCCCCCCCGAATCTTTTCGCCCGAATGCAGTTACTCGAAAAAAGCGATGCTCGATCGAGTAATTGCCCTAAACGAATACGTTCGCTCATCTCTAGTCACAACAAAATAATATTAAATTGCAAGGCATCTCAAGGGCTGTGTTCTTCCAGTATCTCTTCCAGTTCTGGTTAAAGCTGTTTCAAACCCTACTGCCATCAATCTCAGCTTTAGATTTGGCATGGGATAAGGCTCACACTATTTCTAAGGCAAAATCTACTTCGAAGGATGCTCCATACAATGTTTTAGCGCATATCCACTTTTATCAGACTAAGAACGAGCTTGTTGCAGATAGTAGGAAAGGGTAAACTCCCAGCTCCCTGTGACTCTACCTCCATGTACCCAAAGCTATCGCCTGCAACCTTACAACTTCAAGAGAAAGTTTAATGCTGTTAAAGTCGCTTTACAAGCAGCCAATACTAAGTACAAATAGGAATTTTCTAGTAAACTCATCAATCGCAATTGTACCTCTTACATTGCCACAACAGTGGAAGAAGCCCTATCATTTTGAAAAAGATGGAACCTTCTTACTGATCTGACTAAATCACCTCCTATTCTCAAGTCCCCCACTCATATACCACAGGAATGGACCACTGTGGCTAAGGCCGCTCATCATTCATAGATATTTTATTACAATATGACTTGCTCTATAGCACTTGGGGTTATATTTTCTTTCTAGCTTTTTCTATAGGTTTCCTTCCCCCGATACTCACCACTAGTGCGTCAGTCGCCTGGAGAACATTACGTTATACTCAAATGATTAGTCCAAGATTTCTTCTTGCACAACTTTCTGATTTCTCTTATAATTTGTTTTTTTTCCCCTCTTTTTTATCTACCTTACATACATGTTCTATTACTACGAATGAGATAATTATGATGACAGCTGAACATCTGTTTTTCCCCAATGCCATTTAATATAACCTTCTTAAACATGAAGGGTTTGAACAGCCCTGTCTCGATTCTCTCTACAGTGTCCAAAATACCTATTTTTCAGCTACCTCACGGTCCACCATGCACTCTCTTCAGTGAGTAATGTAACCCAGGTCTTCCCAAAAGTGGCTTAGATTTTTTATTAACAAGTGTAACGAGAGTCATATCCACTTTTTACATGTTTTTCTCCAACTCCTCTTAATTTCAATCCTTGCAAATGTTGACCTGGGAACAAGATTTCAGCAGTTTTCTCTAAAGGAATGGTCTTTGGCAATCCCATGGACCAAAAAGATACCAGACAGAATCAAACAACGGGAGGCCTTTCAAAAAATCTTCTTGCAATAGTACTTAAATAGAGATGAGCGAACGTACTCGTCTGAGCTTGATGCTCGGGCGAATATTAGGGTGTTCAGGATGCTCTTAACGAGCACCACGCGGTGTTCGGGTTACTTTCACTTTCATCTCTGAGACGTTAGCTCGCTTTTCTGGCCAATTGAAAGACAGGGAAGGCATTACAACTTCCCCCTGTGACGTTCAAGCCCTATACCACCCTCCTGCTGTGAGTGGCTGGTGAGATCAGATGTCACCCGAGTATAAAAATCGGCCCCTCCCGCGGCTCGCCTCAGATGCGTTGTGAGTTAGCTGAGGGAAAGTGCTGTTGTGTTGGAGCTGCTGTAGGGAGAGTGTTAGGAGTGAGTGTAGGCTTCAAGAACCCCAACGGTCCTTCTTAGGGCCACATCTATCCGTGTGCAGTACTGTGGAGGCTGCTGTTAGCAGTGTTGGCCATTTTTTTTTTTTTTCAAAATCGGCTGTGCAGAGCATTGCGCCCTGCAGTAATACTACAGGGACAGAAGTGGTGGTTAGGCAGGGAGGGTGTTAGGAGTGAGCGTAGGCTTCAAGAACCCCAACGGTCCTTCTTAGGGCCACATCTAACCGTGTGCAGTACTGTGCAGGCTGCTGTTAACAGTGTTGCATTTTTTTTTTTTTCAAAATCGGCTGTGCAGAGCATTGCGCCCTGCAGTAATACTACAGGGACAGAATTGTGTAGGCAGGGCCAGAAGACATATATTATTGATTGAATATAGTCAGTGGGCCTTTTCTTTAAAAAAAAAAGAGGGAAACATTCTATTTGGCCTGCCTCTGACAGTCCTCAGCGTTCTGGGTACGTGTGTGGTGGGTGGAGAACATAAAGAAATCATACGCAGCCAGCTACGTTTAACAGCAGGCTTGCGCCAATTTATTTCCTGCCTGGGAAAAATCACCGCTCTGCTGCACTTCATATAACACTGCAGTTCTGTGGAACACATTTCTTATCTGATTGAATATAGTCAGTGGGCCTTCCCTTTAAAAAAAAAAAGGGAAACATTCTATTTGGCCTGCAGGCTTGCGCCAATTTATTTCCTGCCTGGGAAAAATCACCGCTCTGCTGCACTTCATATAACACTGCAGTTCTGTGGAACACATTTCTTATCTGATTGAATATAGTCAGTGGGCCTTCCCTTTAAAAAAAAAAGGGAAACATTCTATTTGGCCTGCCTCTGACAGTCCTCAGCGTTCTGGGTACGTGTGTGGTGGGTGGAGAACGTAAAGAAATCATACGCAGCCAGCTACGTTTAACAGCAGGCTTGCGCCAATTTATTTCCTGCCTGGGAAAAATCACCGCTCTGCCGCACTTCATATAACACTGCAGTTCTGTGGAACACATTTCTTATCTGATTGAATATAGTCAGTGGGCCTTCCCTTTAAAAAAAAAAGGGAAACATTCTATTTGGCCTGCAGGCTTGCGCCAATTTATTTCCTGGCTGGGAAATCACTCATAATACAGCATGCTGAGGGGTAGGGGTAGGCCTAGAGGACGTGGACGTGGCCGAGGACGCGTAGGCCCAAGTGAGGGTGTGGGCACAGGCCGAGCTCCTGATCAAGGTGTATCGCAGCCGACTGCTGCGCGATTAGGAGAGAGGCACGTTTCTGGCGTCCCCACATTCATCGCCCAATTATTGGGTCCACGCGGGAGACCTTTATTAGAAAATGAGCAGTGTGAGCAGATCCTGTCGTGGATGGCAGAAAGTGCTTCGAGCAAGCTATCATCCACCCACAGTTCTGCGCCGTCCAGTGCTGCAAATCCGAATCCTCTGGCTGCTGCTCCTCCTTCCTCCCAGCCTCCTCACTCCACTACAATGACACATGCTCAGGAGCGGGAAGACTCCCAGGAACTGTTCTCGGGCCCCTGCTCAGATTGGGCAGCAGTGGTTCCTCTCCCACCAGAGGAGTTTATCGTCACTGATGCCCAACCATTGGAAAGTTCCCGGGGTCCGGGGGATGAGGCTGGGGACTTCCGGCAACTGTCTCAAGACCTTTCAGTGGGTGAGGAGGACGATGACGATGAGACACAGTTGTCTTGCAGTGAGGTAGTGGTAAGGGCAGTAAGTGCGAGGGAGGAGCGCACAGAGGATTCGGAGGAAGAGCAGCAGGACGATGAGGTGACTGACCCCACCTGGTGTGCAACGCCTACTCAGGACAGGTCTTCAGAGGGGGAGGCAAGGGCAGCAGCAGGGCAGGTTGCAAGAGGCAGTGCGGTGTCCAGGGGTAGAGGCAGGGCCAGACCGAATAATCCACCAACTGTTTCCCAAAGCGCACCCTCGCGCCATGCCACCCTGCAGAGGCCGAGGTGCTCTAAGGTCTGGCAGTTTTTTACAGAGACGCCTAACGACCGACGAACAGTGGTGTGCAACCTTTGTCGCGCCAAGATCAGCCGGGGAGCCACCACCAACAGCCTCACCACCACCAGCATGCGCAGACATATGATGGCCAAGCACCCCACAAGGTGGGACGAAGGCCGTTCACCGCCTCCGGTTTGCACCGCTGCCTCTCCCCCTGTGCCCCAACCTGCCACTGAGATCCAACCCCCCTCTCAGGACACAGGCACTACCGTCTCCTGGCCTGCACCCACACCCTCACCTCCGCTGTCCTCGGCCCCATCCAGCAATGTCTCGCACCGCACCGTCCAGCCGTCGCTAGCGCAAGTGTTTGAGCGCAAGCGCAAGTACGCCGCCACGCACCCGCACGCTCAAGCGTTAACCGTCCACATAGCCTAATTTATCAGCCTGGAGATGCTGCCGTATAGGGTTGTGGAAACGGAGTCCTTCAAAAGTATGATGGCGGCGGCCCCGTGCTACTCAGTTCCCAGTCGCCACTACTTTTCCCGATGTGCCATCCCAGCCCTGCACGACCACGTCTCCCGCAACATTGTACGCGCCCTCACCAATGCGGTTAGTGCCAAGGTCCACTTAACAACGGACACGTGGACAAGCACAGCGGGCAGGGCCACTACATCTCCCTGACGGCACATTGGGTGAATTTAGTGGAGGCTGGGACAGAGTCAGAGCCTGGGACCGCTCACGTCCTACCCACCCCCAGAATTGCGGGCCCCAGCTCGGTGGTGGTATCTTCGGCGGTGTATGCTTCCTCCACTAAAGCACCCCCTCCTCCTCCTCCTTCTCCTCAACCTCTGCCTCGCAATCTAGATGTGTCAGCAGCAGCAGGACGTCGCCAGCAGTCGGTGTCGCGCGGCGTGGCAGCACAGCGGTGGGCAAGCGTCAGCAGGCCGTGCTGAAACTACTCAGCTTAGGAGATAAGAGGCACATGGCCCACGAACTGCTGCGGGGTCTAACAGAGCAGACCGACCGTTGGCTTGCGCCGCTGAGCCTCCAACCGGGCATGGTCGTGTGTGACAACGGCCGTAACTTGGCGGCGGCTCTGCAGCTCGGCAGCCTCACGCACGTGCCATGCCTGGCCCACGTCTTTAATTTGGTGGTTCAGCGCTTTCTGAAAAGCTACCCACGCTTGTCAGACCTGCTCGTAAAGGTGCGCCGGCTCTGCGCACATTTCCGCAAGTCCCACACGGACGCTGCCACCCTGCGCACCCTGCAACATCGCTTTAATCTGCCAGTGCACCGACTGCTGTGCGACGTGCCCACACGGTGGAACTCTACGCTCCACATGTTGGCCAGGCTCTATGAGCAGCGTAGAGCTATAGTGGAATACCAACTCCAACATGGGCGGCGCAGTGGGAGTCAGCCTCCTCAATTATTTTCAGAAGAGTGGACCTGGTTGGCAGACATCTGCCAGGTCCTTGGAAAGTTTGAGGAGTCTACCCAGGTGGTGAGCGGCGATGCTGCAATCATTAGCGTCACCATTCCTCTGCTATGCCTCTTGAGAAGTTCCTTGCAAAGCATAAAGGCAAATGCTTTGCGCTCGGAAACGGAGGCGGGGGAAGACAGGATGTCGCTGGATAGTCAGAGCACCCTCCTGTCTATATCTCAGCGCGTTGAGGAGGAGGAGGAGGAGCATGAGGAGGATGAGGAGGAGGGGGAAGAGACAGCTTGGCCCACTGCTGACGGTACCCATGCTGCTTGCCTGTCATCCTTTCAGCGTGTATGGCCTGAGGAGGAGGAGGCGGAGGAGGAGGAGGAGGATCCTGAAAGTGATCTTCCTAGTGAAGACAGCCATGTGTTGCGTACAGGTACCCTGGCACACATGGCTGACTTCATGTTAGGATGCCTTTCTCGTAACCCTCGCGTTGCACGCATTCTGGCCACTACGGATTACTGGGTGTGCACACTGCTCGACCCACGGTATAAGGAGAACCTTTCCACTCTCATTCCCGAAGAGGAAAGGGGTTCGAGAGTGTTGCTATACCACAGGACCCTGGCGGACAAGCTGATGGTCAAATTCCCATCCGACAGCGCTAGTGGCAGAAGGCGCAGTTCCGAGGGCCAGGTAGCAGGGGAGGTGCGGAGATCGAGCAGCATGTTCAGCACAGGCAGTGCAACACTCTTTATAGCTCCCCACCAAGACTGTGTCACCGCTCCCCAGTCAAGGCTGAGTCGGCGGGAGCACTGTAAAAGGATGGTGAGGGAGTACGTAGCCGATCGCACGACCATCCTCCGTGACGCCTCTGCCCCCTACAACTACTGGGTGTCGCAGCTGGACACGTGGCCTGAACTCGCGCTGTATGCCCTGGAGGTGCTTGCTTGTCCTGCGGCTAGCGTCTTGTCAGAGAGGGTGTTTAGTGCGGCTGGGGGAATCATCACAGATAAGCGTACCCGCCTGTCAACCGACAGTGCCGACAGGCTTACACTCATCAAGATGAACAAAGCCTGGATTTCCCCACACTTCTCTTCTCCAGCAGCGGACAGCAGCGATACCTAAGCAATACGTAGGCTGCACCCGCGGATGGAAGCATCGTTCTGTATCACCATCCAAAACGGTGACATTTCTGCTTCATCAATCTGTGTATAATATTCCTCCTCCTCCTCCTGCTCCTCCTCCTGAAACCTCACGTAATCACACCGAACGGGCAATTTTTCTTAGGGCCACAAGGCTCAGTCATATAATTTTTCCAAACAATTTTTATACGTTTCAATGCTCTTTCAAGCGATGAAACTTTAACTTGAACCAATTTTTCGTTAAACTGGGCTGCCTCCAGGCCTAGTTACCGCTTAAGCCACATTAACCTAAGCGATTAATGGGTTTCACCTGCCATCTTGGTTGGGCATGGCCAATTTTTTCTGAGGTACATTAGTACTGTTGCTACACCAATTTTTTTGGGCCCTCACCTACAGTGTAATCATTGTAATTTCTATGTTCTTCGCCTGCACTCATGGTACAGAAAGGTGTGTGGGGTTGGCCTACACTTTTGCTACATAAATGTAACTGGGGCCTTGTCTATACTGCAGCTACTGAAATGTGAAAGAGACTGTTATCTCCCTAAACTGCTGCAATGGGAATTGTTACTGGGGCCTGTCTTGAGTGCTACTATTACTGAAATGGAACTAAGACTGCACTCCTCCTATACTGCTGCTTCAGAATTGTTACTGGGGCCTGTCTTGAGTGCTACTATTACTGAAATGGAACTAAGACTGCGCTCCCCCTATACTGCTGCTAGTGATATGTTAGTGGGGCCTGTCCCTAATACTACCGCTGCAAAGGTTAATAATTCTGGGCTCTGCCTATACCGCAGCTAATGGTATGTCACTGGGGTGTGGAAACAGAGGCTTCACAAAGACATGATGGCGGCGAGGCCATTTCCCACCAACGCTGTTACTGTTAAGGTGCATATAACCACGGACACGTGGAGAGGACACATAGTGCCTCCAAAACATCCCCCTCCTCCTCCAACAATGAAAACATTCTTGGTAAATACCTTTGCATTGGTCCGTCTGGTGGCAGTCCAAGAATTTCACCTTTAACGACACAAGAGAGCACCACCACCATCCCCCCGCCACGGACCACTTAATCATGGCCACATTCCGAAAACCAATTACATAAAACCGCGCTACTAGGTCCGCAGTCACCACCACATTACCACCAACGAGGTTACTGTTAAGGTACATATTACCAGTCTGACTGGGGCATGCAGTGTGGGCCAAAGCCCACCTGTATTGTATCTGACGTTAGCTCTGCTGAGTAGGGCACTGCAATGGGATATATTTATGTACCACCGGTGGGTTCCTGGCACCCACCCATGCTGAAGGTGCACACGGAGTTTAACCTACATCTGTCCACTTGTAAAGAACCCCAGTCAGACTGGGGCATGCAGTGTGGGCCGAAGCCCACCTTCATTAAGCACGACATTACTACCTCAGCTGTGTTGGGCAATGCAATGGGATATATTTATGTACCGCCGGTGGCTTCCTGGCACCTACCCATGCTGTAGGTGCACATGGAGTTTAACCTACATCTGTCCACTTCTAAAGAACCCCAGTCTGACTGGGGCATGCAGTGTGGGCCGAAGCCCACCTGCATTAAGCACGACATTACTACCTCAGCTGTGTTGGGCACTGCAATGGGATATATTTATTTACCGCCGGTGGGTTCCAGTGAGCCACCCATGCTGTAGGTGCACACGGAGTTTAACCTACATCTGTCCACTTGTAAAGAACCCCAGTCAGACTGGGGCATGCAGTGTGGGCCGAAGCCCACCTGCATTAAGCACGACATTACTACCTCAGCTGTGATGGGCAATGCAATGGGATACATTTATGTACAGCGGGTGGGTTCCAGGGAGCCACCCATGCTGTGGGTGCACACGGAATTCCCATTGCGGAGTTGTACCTGCCTGTGACTATTTATAAAAAACCGCGGTCTGACTGGGGCGTGCAGACACCTTGACAGAATGAATAGTGTGTGGCACATAGGTTCCCCATTGCTATGCCCACGTCTGCAGCTCCAGATGGAGGTGGCACAGGATTGGATTTCTCATTGCTTCTGTACAGCATTGTGGGCTGTCGCCCCGCCCCTTTTAAAGAGGGTCGCTGCCTAGCCGTGCCAACCCTCTGCAGTGTGTGCCTGCTTTTCCTGTGGCAGACGCACTTATAAATAGACATGAGGGTGGCGTGGCATGAGGGCAGCTAAAGGCTGGGCAGGGACAGTTTGGTGTGCGCTGTGGACACTGGGTCTTGGGGGGTGGGCAGCATGTAACCCAGGAGAAGTGGCAGCGGAGTGTCATGCAGGCAGTTATTGTGCTTTGTTGGAGGTAGTGTGGTGCTTAGCTAAGGTATGCCATGCTAATGAGGGCTTTTCAGAAGTAAAAGTTGTTGGGAGGGGGGGGGGGGGGCCACTCTTGCCGGTATTGTGGCTTAATAGTGGGATCTGTGAACTTGAGATGCAGCCCAACATGTAGCCCCTCACCTGCCCTATCCGTTGCTGTGTCGTTCCCATCACTTTCTTGAATTGCCCCGATTTTCACACATGAAAAATGCTCGGGTCGCCCATTGACTTCAATGGGGTTCGTTACTCGAAACGAACCCTCGAGCATCGCGATAAATTCGTCCCGAGTAACGAGCACCCGAGCATTTTGGTGCTCGCTCATCTCTATACTTAAACCTTGCTAAACTTGCAAGAATAACAGTTTCCCACTCAGAACGTTGTTCAAAGGGATGTAGTCATAAGGGTCTTATTTTCACACGTGGGGGACTTCAATCATGCTAGTCATATATAAGGTGACTTCTCTTTCTATCTGCCTTGATTCGACTCTAGCCTTGTGTTTTTTAAACGCTATCTTCCTCCTGACTTCTTGGCAGTTATTTACCATATCCTCTTGGCTGCCAAAGCTGTTATCGCAAGAAAGTGGCAATCCTCCTTCCATTTGAAAAATCATGAATGCAGTTTTGCATACCCAACACTTAGAACAGCTCTATATACACATATATGCTGCATAAATTCTGGACCTAAATTTGGCTACCTTGGACACTAGTTTGGGCTATACAGTCCAAATTATTCTGTTTGCCTTTTTGGGTGAATTGCACTTTATTTCATTTTTCCTGTATTTTTTTAACCAGGTAGATGCCACCTTCAAATTTTGTCTTCTATTTTCACTTGCTTACTCATTAAACATTAGTCTTGTTCAACTTTTCCTCATGTAACACAAGTATATCAGAGCAATATCTGATGTCTGCAATATTCAAGCTATTTTCTTTTGCTTACAATTATGATCAGATATTTGATTTGTATTTTTCGTATTGATGTTATTTTCTGGTTTATACTATTTTTAATTAAAAAATTAATTGAGAAACCCAACACTTATCTCGGGCCAATTTCAGAAATACGACATATTAATGTACATACTAATAAGAGTTATACAATATAAAGGGAACATATTCAGAGTTACCCAGAGATCAGCTGGGTAATAAAATAAAAGAATACATTCAGGAGAACACTCTCCTATCTATTACAACAGAGGTTACATCGTCCTTAGAGGAGAAGTTTACAGTAGAAGAGGTGGTGGAGGTTATCAAGGCAACCCCGGCAGGAAAAAGTCCAGACGGGTACACTCCCCGCTTTTACAATTCTTTTGGGGAACAGCTAATACCCTTCCTTACAAAGGTATTCAATAGTATATTTCCATCCTCTCCATTCCCAGACCAGTCGTTATCTGCACTTATCACAGTTATACCAAAACCGGGAAAGGATCTATCTATATGTGCTAGTTATAACCCAATCTCATTAATTAACATAGATGTCAAGATATTCTCTAAATGTATAGCAAATAGATTAGGTCCTATTCTTCCATCTTTGATACATGGAGATCAGGTGGGTTTTTGGGGGTCGGGAGGCGAGGGGCAACACCAATAAGACGGTCCTCCTGGTAAAAAATGGAAAGGAACAATAGTAGGATAGGTTTTAGAACACTTACGAGACCTGGGGGGGAGACCATAGTAGAATAGGTTTTAGAAAACTTACGAGACCTAGGGGGGATGGAGGGGCAGGACTACCTGACCTTAGGATTTATCATTTGGCCTCCGTAGTAATGCGCTTGTTTGACTGGCATTTCCACAGGGGGTCCAAACAATGGGTGAGTCTAGAGGAGCGTTTGTTGGAAACAAAAGTGGAGGGTTTGCCATGGCTAGCTCAAACCAAATACCTACATTTCAAGACTTCACTTACTCCATTCGAGACACTATTTACTAAGAGAGCACCCCCACCTAGATGCCTGTCAAAAATTTACCACGAATTGATGGGGAATACCCTTGACTGGGACCCCACCTTTATGAACAGCTGGGAACATCACCTAGGATGTTTGATTGAGCCCGGGGAGTGGGAGAGGGCCTTCTTCCTGTCCCACAAGCTGTCCGTGTGGCCTGTAAAGCACAAAAAAAGAATTATAAAATAATGATGAGGTGGTACAGATATCCAGAGATGTTGCATCATATCTTTCTCATAATCTCTCCGGATTGCTGGAGATGTGGCAGAGAAATAGGAACCATGCTGCATATTTGGTGGAATTGTCCTAGCATTCTGCCCTTTTGGGGTATGGTGTTCTCTGCTTACAAGAAAATTACTAAAAGTTCTATTACTCCCTTCCGGCAGATAGCGCTCCTGTCTATGCTACCTGGTTCAGAGTCTGCTATCAAAAGGGATCTGCTACGTTTCTTTTTAAGAGCTGCACGCTCAGTTATACCAAGATATTGGAAAATGCAAAAGATTCTGACAACAGTGGAGTGGATACAGGAGGTTAATGTGTTGATGACTATGGAGGAGTTGGTGGTGGAGGAGAGTGATAGTCGGGAGTAGTTTATAGGCATTTGGAGTCCCTGGATGCACTTCCAGAAATCTCTGGAATGTGGAAGATCGATTGGAAACCTGCAGACCGCAGTCTAGGATCGGTTTTCCTTTCAAAGTATCAATGCTTCATGGTGATAAGCATGTATTTTCTCTTCTGTATGTACTTAAAGGGGTTGTCCCGCGAAAGCAAGTGGGGTTCAGCACTTCTGTATGGCCATATTAATGCACTTTGTAATGTACATCGTGCATTATTTATGAGCCATACAGAAGTTATTCACTTACCTGTTCCGTTGCTAGCGTCCTCGTCTCCATGGTGCCGTCTAATTTCAGCGTCTAATCGCCCGATTAGACGCGCTTGCGCAGTCCGGTCTTCTCCCTGGTGAATGGGGCTGCTCGTGCCGGAGAGCTGGTCCTCGTAGCTCCGCCCCGTCACGTGTGCCGATTCCAGCCAATCAGGAGGCTGGAATCGGCAATGGACCGCACAGAGCCCACGGTGCACCATGGGAGAAGACCCGCGGTGCATCGTGGGTGAAGATCCCGGCGGCCATCTTGCTAAGGTAAGGAAGAAGTCGCCGCAGCGTGGGGATTCGGGTAAGTACTAAACGTTTTTTTCTTTTAACACATGCATTGGGTTTGTCTCGCGCCGAACGGGGGGCCTATTGAAAAAAATGATGTGTGTATAGTGTGTATATGAGGGCTCCTTCTCCCACCCCTCCCTTCTTTCTCTTTTTTTTTTGAATAGGTTAAGTATGGTAGCCGTACTAAGAGCTATGATTCAGATACATACAACATTTGGTTCAGTTGATAGACAAGGATACTGATGGCAGGTTATTAGCATCATCAGAATTTATCACTGTCCTTACTTACCTGATTCTGCTCAGTTGTAATAAGTGGTTTATTTAATGATTGATATTTGCAATAGCAACGATTGTAAATGTTTAGTTTCTGTTCTGTAAAAACTAAAATGCTCAATAAAAATTGATTAAGCATAAAAAGTTAATTGAGAATATAAAGACCCTTTGGCTATTAGCCTAGAAATCATTCCACTGAAAAAGGGCCTATCAGAAGAGTCATTCAGACTCTTCTATGTAGCTGAAGCATTCAACTTCAAAAAGTGGCCGCAAAAAGTCTGGAAAAAACTCATATCCTTGGCAGGAAGCTTCAGGATAGATCTAGAAGAGCCAGATATCCCTCTCATACTTGAATTAATACAAGATGATCTGCACATGGCTCTTGCCCCAAGTGCACCAGGGGTAGAAGTCACAGCTCTGAGTGCCTTGTAAATACTAGACTCTTCGAGGTTAGCTGGATCTCTACAGTCATGGTCAAAAGTTTTGAGCCTGACAACAATTTTGGTTTGCTGCTTCTATTTTTTATAGTGGCAATTTACATTAAAGGGGTTGTCCCGCGGCAGCAAGTGGGTCTATACACTTCTGTATGGCCATAATAATGCACTTTGTAATGTACATTGTGCATTAATTATGAGCCATACAGAAGTTATAAAAAGTTTTATACTTACCTGCTCCGTTGCTGGCGTCCTCGTCTCCATGGTGCCGACTAATTTTCGGCCTCCGATGGCCAAATTAGCCGCGCTTGCGCAGTCCGGGTCTTCTGCAGTCTTCTATGGGGCCGCTCGTGTAGAATGCCGGCTCTGTGTAGCTCCGCCCCGTCACGTGCCGATTCCAGCCAATCAGGAGGCTGGAATCGGCAATGGACCGCACAGAAGCCCTGCGGTCCACAGAGACAGAGGATCCCGGCGGCCATCTTCAGCAGGTAAGTATGAAGACGCCGGACCGCCGGGATTCAGGTAAGCGCTGTGCGGGTTGTTTTTTTAACCCCTGCATCGGGGTTGTCTCGCGCCGAACGGGGGGGGGGGGGGGTTAAAAAAAAAATAAAAAAACGTTTCGGCGCGGGACAACCCCTTTAACTTCAGATTGTTATGAACATTGATCAGATGAATTGCAATCATTTGCAAAGTCGTTCCTTGCCATTAAAAGTTACTTAATCACAAAACCCTCATTTGCAGTGAATTTCAGCTTTGCCACAAAATGACCTACTAACCTATTCTCAGTGATGTCCAGCAAGTACCAGGACCATCTCCTAAATAGGATTCAGCCATGGCATTGGTTTAACACCAGTGCAACGCTTGCTTAGGAATAGTAGTATGCACAGTGAGATTAAGACTTTTGGAGGCTGGCTTAGTGTCAAGAAAAGCAACAAATAAGCCTCTTCTCCAAGAAAAACATCAATGACAGATTGACATCATGCCTGAAGTACAGGGATTGGACTGCAGAGGACTGGGGTAAAGTTATTTTCTCTGATGAAGTCCCATTAAACAGTTTGAGACATCTGGAAAAATGATTGTACAGAGAAGAAAAGTGAGCACTGCCATGAGTCTTGTATCATGCCAACAGTAAAGCATCCTGAGTGGGCTCACTCACAGCCTAAGAGCACTGCCGTGAATAAGGAATGGGATCTAAACATCCTCCAAGAGCAATTGTGCCCAATGATCCAAGAGCAATTTGGTGATGAGCAATGCTTTTTCCAGCATGATGTAGCACCATGTTACATGGTAAAATGATAGCTAAGTGGCTTGGTGGACAAAACATTGACATTTTTGGTCCATGGCCAGGAAACTCCACTGTCAATTTTATTGAGAAGCTGTAGTGAATCCTCAAAAAGCGGGTGGAAAAAACAAAACCACAGAAATTGTGATAAACTGCAAGCACTGATTAGATGAGAATGGGTTGTCATCAGTCAGGATTTGGCCTAGAAGCGGATATCTAGCATGCCAGGGTGAATTGCATAAAAAATTGCAAAAAAAAAAGGGTTAGTAATGTAAATATTGAGTCTTTGCCTAAACTTGATATATTTGTCAATAAAAGTTAAAACAATTTATGAAATTCTTCTAATTGTACTTCAGTAACTATAGAAACATCTTACTAAAAGATCTAAAGACACTGACAGAGGAAACTTTGTGAAAACTAAAATATGTGCTTGTCTCAAAGTTTTTGGTCACAACTATAGATTCTTGAGGGCTTCTGTAGGATTAAAACCTAATATTAAAAAATAAATTCCTCTCTGCAATCTCAATTTTGCACTTTCAGGATTCTCATCACCTTTTGAACAAGAGATTCCATTTCCATAAGATTTTTTACTTTAAAGACTATTTTTCTAGTTGACATTACTTCTGCTAAAACAGTGTGATACAGGCCCTATCTATTCAGGAGCCTTTCCTCTGTGTTCTGGACAATAAACTTATTTTCAGATTCGACCCTAATTCCATGCCCAAAGTTGTGACCTCTTCCCACAGATCATAAGGTATAATCATTCCCTCCTTTAGTAACAAACCAAAGAATGATCAACATAAAATGCTATAATGTCAGAGGAACAGTACTACATTATATAGATTCCACTATAGATGGTGGCAAACTAAATAAGTTCTTATCAATTACAAAAAACTTTTGGCAGCTTTTTTACTCTTGTTATATTTCTCGCTGGATCCATATGGCCATTTCATTTGAACATTCTGCTATGGACAGACCAATTCCGGAAGATCTTAAAGCTCACTCAACCAGAGGAATATCAGCTCCATGGGCTGAAAGAGCATTGGCCTCAGTTGAATAGATTTGTAGGGCAGCAACATGGAAAAACATCCACACTTTCTCTAAATACTATAGATGTGTTGGCCAGTGAAGATATTTCTCATGGATGCAAAATCCTTTTCCTCTCAGGTGGTGCGGTTATGGAGACAGCTAGGGAAGTGAGGCATTAGATTCACCACTAGAGATGAGCGAGCCTACTCAGCCACGCCCCTTTTTCGCCCGAGCACCGCGATTTTCGAGTATTTCCGTACTCGGGCGAAAAGATTCAGGGGGCGCCGTGGGTGAGTGGGGGGTTGCAGCGGGGAGTGGGGGGGAGAGGGAGAGAGAGAGGGCTCCCCCGTGTTCCCCGCCGCCACGCCTCCCCCCGCCCCCACGGCGCCCCCCGAATCTTTTCACCCGAGTACTGAAGTACTCGAAAATCGCGGTGCTCGATCGAGTAAATACTCGAAACGAGTAGATTCGCTCATCTCTATTCACCACTAATCCGGTTTCCTGAAAGTCTGCATGACAGCACTCGAATATTCCTACCTGTTCATTTGAAGCAGACTTTTGTTCTTATTTCCTCTAGATTGTACCAGTAGTGTAGCGTCTACATATCTCGTCAAATGCCCACTTCCGATGCCCACAGTGACAGGTGCTCTACCCCTTTTATAGCTTAATGACCATGCCCCTTGCACCTTTGTTAGTGTGACAGCCACCCCCTTCTCGAGGCTGGATCGGCACCCACATTAGCATATGTTATTATGCTGCTCCCTTCAGTCCCTCCTAAAATAGCATGTCATAGCAGAAATCCCAGCTCTATGACGTATCATGCTACTTCGTGTTTTATCCCCGACAGATTGTATCATGAGTATAAGATGCAGTTCAAATGACATCTGGATTTTACGACGGCTATATTGCGTTTTACAAAGTTTGTCACTAATCTATGTTTCTTTTAAAATCCCCGGTGTAGAGCTATTTTATAAGACATACCTCTAGCAAGATGCTAAAGTATAAATAAACAATAATGACTGCAGAGTGAACTAGTTGTGTCTTGTATTTGCTTTTTTGGATACGTGTATCACAGTTTCTTTTCAAAAAAGCTATAAAGTCCTTTGGAAATATCTCGCTGGTCGACGATAAGCTGTACCTGTCAAAAAAATAAGGCTTTCTTATAATCACACGAGACGATTAATATTCAATGACAGCCTCGCTGTCAAGAATCATCCGTATTAACAATGTATGCAGCCATCTTTTGAGACACAATATATCATGGTGTCAGGGTAATTCTGCGTACAGCACCAATCAGGCCCACCCCAATGCCTCGTTGCCGGTGGTAAAGAAAAAACACCACACATGGAGGCCTGGGTATAGTTCTTCACACGGGGAGTAACTGCGTGCTTTATTGCAGGTTACATGCTGTTTTACAACCCTTGCTGTGTCACTAGGAATGTGTGACTGTCTTATTGTCCTATTGGCTCAAATCCACCGCATATCCATATATGTAATGTCCGCATATCCATATATGTAATGTCCGCAGTTCCGCCTGAGGAAGGGTTAATCATTTAGGCAATTAAGTTAATCATTATCCAGGTGAGACACTTCCAGTTTCCAGTCTTTTTGCAAGGAGTTAAGTAGTCAGGCATTCTGTCCTTCTTGTTGGCTTCAGATTACAGCTCTCTGTTCTCGCAAAACTCTGGTGTAATATCTACTCAATTATCATTAAGGTCCATATTAAGTTTTCTTCCATTACAGTATTGCATAGTATTGGCACACGTAAAAAAAAGGAAGGACATATAGCTATATAATCTTCTACCTACATACACACATATCTCCCTCTCAAACCCCCCTAAAAACTTAATATGGAGATCAAGCACCAAGCCTCGCACTCTCCCTCGGTCGCTCCTCCTTTCCGTCAGGGCTTTCCCACTGCCCGCAAGTCCCTACACCTAGGAGCAGAGTTCCCTACCTTACCGAGAAGGAGGCCATGAATTCCCTGGGCTTGTCTTCCGGGTATCCATACCCTCCATCTGTACCAGTTGACACACCGCAGAGTGCCCCCTCGATAGGAACTATGGCCTATCTACTCAATTATCATTAAGGTCCATATTAAGTTCTTTTCCATTACAGTATTGCATAGTATTAGCACACATATAAAAAAGGAAGGACATATAGCAATTAGACATGAGCGAGCACCAAAATGCTCGGGTGCTCGTTGCTCGAGTCGAACTTTCCACGATACTCGAGAGTTCGTTTTGAGTGACAAGCCCCATTGAAGTCAATGGGCGACTCGAGCGTTTTTGTATATGACCCATGCTCCGCTAAGGTTTTCATTTGTGAAAATCTGGAAAACTTACGAAAGTGATGGAAACGACACAGAAACGGATAGGGCAGGCAAGGGGCAACATGCAGGGCTGCATCTCAGGTTCCCAGGTCTCACTATTAAGCCACAATAGCGGCAAGAGTGCCCCCCCCCCAACAATTTTTACTTCGGACAAACCCACATTAGCAAGGCACACCTTAGCTAAGCACCACACTACCTCCAACCAAGCACAATCACTGCCTGCGGGACACACCGCTGCCTCTTCTCCTGGGTTACATGCTGCCCAACCCCCCCACACGACCCTGCGTCCGCAGCGCACACAAAAGTGTCCCTGCGCAGCCTTCAGCTGCCCTCATGCCACACGCTGGCTTCATAGCCACACCACCCTCATATCTATTTATAAGTGCGTCTGCGATGAGGAGGAACAGGAGGCACACACTGCAGAGGGTTGGCAGGGCCAGGTAGCGACCCTCTTTAAAAGGGGGGGGGGGGGTGACAGCCCACAATGCAGTTGAGAATCAATGAGAAATTGACGTTCGATCTTCATTCCAATCCTGTGCCACCTCCGTCAGGAGCTGCAAACATGGGCATAAAGGGGACTCAGCTGCCAGCCCAGCACTTCTACACATCTCCACAATGCAGCAATACTCGGTGTGGTAAGTATGTGAGTGGGCCCAAGGTCAGCCTCTGTCCCAGAAAACACCTTGTGTGGCTCAAGGTGCTGCGAGTGACATAGCAATGGGGAATCCATGTGTCCACACACTACTCATTCTGTTTGGGTGTCGGATACCTCATCGACAATGCAAGAGGTAAACCATTTGCCCTCTGCACCCTACCCGAGTCTGTCAGTGTTTTGGGGACAGACAGGTAAAACACCTCAATGGGAAGTCTGT
The DNA here is from genome assembly GCF_035609145.1 of Eleutherodactylus coqui. NCBI lineage: Eukaryota > Metazoa > Chordata > Amphibia > Anura > Eleutherodactylidae > Eleutherodactylus > Eleutherodactylus coqui. The sequence goes on from NC_089837.1 coordinate 222,776, forward strand.
GTGCACCCACAGCATGGGTGGCTAGCAGGAACCCACAGACGGTACATAAAGAAATCCCATTGCAGTGCCCTGGATAGCTGTGATAACGGGAGAGAAAATACATGTTGGCTTCGGCCTACACTTCATGCCCTAGTCAGTCTGGGTTTTTTTCATAGTGCCAGGCAGGTACAACTCCGCTATGGGAAGTCTGTGTGCACCCACAGCATGGGTGGGTCCCAGGAACCCACAGACAGTACATAAAGAAATCCCATTGCAGTGCCCCGGATAGCTGAGGTAACGTGAGAGAAAATACATGTTGGCTTCGGCCCACACTCCATGCCCTAGTCAGTCAGCGGTTTTTGGGGGGCCAGATAGGTAGAACACCGCGATGGGAAAAGTTAATGCACCCATAGAATGCACAGACCCCTGTAATATTCCTGTAGCAAAGGTATAAGCTGACCCCTGTAACAGTTATGTTGCAGAAGTCTAGGGAGACCCCAGTAAGATTTCTGTAGTAACAGTATAGACAGACCCCAGTAACATTTCAGTAGCAGAAATAGAGGCAGACCCCAGTAACATTTACGTGGCAGAAGTATAGGCAGTCCCCAGTAACATTTTAGTAGCAGCAGTACTGGCAGACCCCTGTAACATTTCTGTAGCAGCAGTATAGGCAGACCCCTGTAACATTTCTGTAGCAGACGTGTAGGCAGACCCCTGTAACATTTCAGTAGCAGCAGTATAGGCAGAGCCCAGTGACATTTCTGTAGTAACAGTATAGGCAGACCCCAGTAACATTTATGTAGCAGCAGTATAGGCAGACCCCTGTAACATTTGTGTAGCAGCAGTATAGGCAGATCCCTGTAACATTTCAGTATCAGCAGTATAGGCAGAGCCCAGTATTAGTAACATTTTTGTAGTAACAGTATACGCAGACCCCAGTAACATTTCTGTAGTAACAGTATAGGCAGACCCCAGTAACATTTCTGCAGCTGAAGTAAAGGGAGACCCCTGTAACATTAATGCAGTTATGCTCCTCTCCTTTGGCCCAAACAAGTTTCTCAGATAACTGTGGTAACACGAGAGAAAATACATGATGCGCATTGCTGATCCCCTGACCCCAAGCAGGAGGAGGAGGTGGCCTTACAAGGCCAAGAAACCATGACCAGGGCCCGCTGTAGCCTGTGTGGGAAGCACGTTAGCGGGCCCAGGGTCAGGCTCGGTTCCAAGCCTCCACCTTTGTGACCCAAGGTGCCCTGAGTTACATAGCAACGGAAAATCTATGTGTCGCAATATAGATAGCTCAACACTGGAAGGGGCAGTCTTTGAGTCCCTTGGCCTAGCCTATGCTGTAAGTGCACAAAGATGGTATTACACAGAAAGAAATCGGAGTGCCCAACCATGGGAGAGTTTCGACCCACCAAGCAACTTGGCCTCGGCAAGCAATTCTGGTCTAGTCAGTCACTGTATTATTTGTGCCACATAGGTAAAACACTGCGATGGGAAGACTTGGTGCACACATAGTATAGACAGACCCCTGTAACATTCCTGTAGCAAAGGTATAAACAGACCCCAGGAACATTTCTGTAGCAGCAGTATAGGCAGAACCCTGTAACATTTTTGTAGCTGCAGTATAGGCAGACCCCAATACCATTTCTGTAGCAGCAGTATAGGCAGACCCCTGTAACATTTATGTAGAAGCATAGGCAGACCCCCAGTACCATTTCTGTAGTGGAAGTATAGGCAGACCCCTGTAACATTTCTGTAGCAGCAGTATTAGCAGACCCCTGTAACATTTATGTAGCAGAAGCATATGCAGACCCCAGTACCGTTTTTGTAGCAGCAGTATAGGCAGACCCCAGTACCATTTCTGTAGCAGCAGTATAGGCAGACCCCTGTAACATTTATGTAGAAGCATAGGCAGACCCCCAGTACCATTTCTGTAGTGGAAGTATAGGCAGACCCCTGTAACATTTCTGTAGCAGCAGTATAGGCAGACTCCTGGAACATTTACGTGGCAGAAGTATAGGCAGACCCCAGTACCATTTTTGTAGCAGCAGTATAGGCTGTCAGGAAGGAGGAGCAGCAGCCAGAGGATTCAGAGTTTCAGCAGTGGACTGCGTAGTGCCCGATACACTGCTGGTTCCTTTTTCTGCCATCCACGACAGGACCTGCTCACACTGCTCTGTTTGTAATAAAGGTCTACCACGTGGACCCATAAATTGTGATATGAAGCTGGGGACCCCAGAAACTTGCCTCTCTCCTAATCCCGCAGCAGCCGGCTGGGATTCACCTGGACCAGGAACTCGCCCTGTGCCCACACCCTCACTTGGAACTCCGCATCCTCGCCCACCTCCTCGCCCCCTACCCTTCAGCATGGTGGATTACAAATAGAGCAGACACAGACCGCTGTAAATAATTATGGAATTATATGCGTACACTTTCACGCAGAGAGCGGAATTGTATCGCTAACTCCAGGCAGAAAAAAAATGGAAGGAAGGCCGCAAACAGGCCTAACTGTGCAACAGTGATGGACTTAAACTCCCACCATACACTCAGTAAAATTTAAACGGTCAAAGGTAGCCCAACCAAGGAGCTTTTTTTTAAAAAAAAAAAAAAATACAGGCTGTATAGTGTGTATGTCACATTCCCTCTATAAGTGGCTGCGTTGGCCATACGCTGTGCGTCTCTAATTATGGAATTGTTTGCGTACACTTTGTTGCTGAGAGTGGTATTGTAAAGCAAACTGCAGGGAGAAAAAAAATTATACGGAAGGCTGCAAACAGGCCTAGCTGTGCAATAGTGATGCACTACAACTCCCAGCAGAGCCCTGTAAAATTTAGACGGTCAGCGGTAGCCCTAAGGAGTTTTTTTTTTTTTTTTGTAAAAGTATACAGGCTATATAGTGTGTATATCACTTTCCCTCTATCAGTCGCTGTGGCCGTATGCTGTGCGTCAAATTCACTGCAGACACAGCCCGATGTAAATAATTATGGAATTGTTTGCGTACACTTTGTCGCTGAGAGCAGTATTGTAAACCAAACTGCAGGGAGAAAAAAATTATATGGAAGGCTGCAAACAGGCCTAGCTGTGCAATAGTGATGCACTACAATTCCCAGCAGAACCCTGTAAAATTTTAGACGGTCAGCGGTAGCCCTAAGAGGGAGCTTTTTGGCGTTTTTTTGTAAAAGAATACTGGCTATATAGCGTGTATATGACTTTTCCTCTATCAGTGGCTGTCGCCGTACGCGGTGTGTGAAGTTGTCGGCAGACACAGAGCGGTGTAAATAATTATGGAATTATTTGCATACAGTTGGAGGCTGACAGTGGTATTGTAATGCTAACTTCAGGCAGAAACAAAGAATACGCAGGGCTGCAAACAGGCCTAGCTGTGCAATAGTGATTCACTACAACTCCAACCTGACACCCAGTAAATTTCAGACGGTCAGAGCTAGCCGTAAGAAGGAGCTTTTATTTTAATTTTTTTGAAAAAGAATACTGGCTATATAGCGTGTACATGACTTCCCCTTTATCAGTGGCTGTGGCTGTACGCTGTGCGTGAAGTTAACGGCAGACACAGAGCGGTGTAAATAATTATAGAATTATTGGCGTACAGTTGGAGGCAGACAGTGGTATTGTAAAGCTAACGCCAGGCAGAAGCAAAGAATACGGTCACAGGTAGCCCTAAAGAAGGACCGTTGGGGTTCTTGTAGACAGGATTCTACACTACCACTTTCCCTATCTCAGCAGCACTTTCCCTATACTCTGTATAATAGACTGCAGACAGAGAACGCTATAGCTGTAGTGGCCTGCACAGCCCGAGATGGAAAAAAAAAATTGTGCAAAACTGCTCCCACCAGCCACAACAGTAATGCACATGGTCAGATGTGGCCCTAAAAAGGACCGTTGGGGTTCTTGAAGACAGGAACCTACACTAACACTATCCCTGAATGAGCAACAGCACCTTCCCTAATCTCTGCCAGCGTGTGTCTGAGGCGAGCCGCAGGCGGAACCGCTTTAAATACTTGGTGGTCACTTGATCTCACCAGCCACTCACTGCTGGGGGGTGGGATAGGGCTGGCACGTCACAGGAGGAAGTGGTAATGCCTTCCCTGCATTTCTATTGGCTAAAAAATGGCGCTAAACATGCAGGGAAGGAAATGGAATTGACTCGAGTAGCGCGTGGTGCTCGTCTCGAGTAACGAGCATCTCGAGTACCCTAATGCTTGAACGTGCATTAAGCTCGGACCAGTATGCTCGCTCATCTCTATTCATAACCTTTAGCAAAGGTTCCTTTATTCTACAGGATTCTTACATGATCTCCAATTTTTAAAGCGGGTTTGTCAAGGTTAAAGGTCAGAATATCACTGTAGATATTTCGCCACATTCTTAAGTAGTTGTGCTCTGTCACATCAACAAGTTTGCATCAGATTGCTGTGTGATAGCTATGATTATAGCTATATACAAGATCAGGTACAATGCCAATATTCCTAAAGCTGTTATATTTTGTAAGTTAATGCCACATTATCATTTTTGAGTAGTCACTGAAAGGCCCCAGGAGGGGAATTAAGTAATCACTGGGTGGGACCCCTAAAACGTAACCTTTATTGATTTATTTAATGATTTAAAGGTCCTATATTTGGGACCAACACGAAAAGACCACAAACAAATATACTTCTCCATTTAGGCTACAAGCCAGTATTGAAGAAATGTCCAAAAATCCACAATGGAGCCGCCCTGGGCAGAGCGGTCCTGTGTATTTAGGCTAGTATTAGAGTGATAAACTTGTGTCAGTTTAAGTCCCTATAGAGCGTGACCAGACCAATACCCATCAGTGATCGCTCTCTATCTATGATGCTGCGATAGAAATATGCCGGTTGCCACATAGATATTGATATTCAGGTAAAGTTGTGTATACTCTTAGCACCACGGCTGTTGTACACGTAGCTCTGTTCTGTGAATACATCGTTTCATATAACAAGTTCTACGCGTTTCGTCATGTATGACTCATCAGGAACCAAAATTGGTTTCAGAAACAGAACTGGTCATGAGAAATGGACATCAAAAATGGCTCAATATAGCCTATGAAATGCCCACACGGAGCGAACCTCTACTGCTCTGTACTATGGCTAGCTATCTAGGTATAGGTGGGGTTAATCTCTGATAGTTGCCCCAGGTGCTAAAGTAGCTACCAACCTAAACTGTAGCTATCATTTTTGAAGTGCGGTTAAATCGTTCCACTAGGGCCGCCTTCCCTGTGATTGTACTAAGGAAATGGTGTATAGTGTAGGATTTACAAAGGTGCTTCACGGTGTTATTTATAAATTCTCTGCCTCGGTCCGACTGTCATTTTTAAGGTACACAATGATGATTTTCAAATATGATCACACTTCATTCACTTTTTTAGTCAGTAATTTTCATTGTTAACACACATTACATATCAAGAAACAAAAGTGAACCTTTGATTGCTTTTAATCTCTTGGAGCCAGTTTAGAATTGTAGTTCCAGGACTAGGAGGAGCTTGCAGGGCATTATACAGTATAAAGGTGGGTAGAGGTTTTCATAACTCATACATAAAAGCTGATTATATATTTGAATTAATTTAATGATTTTCATAGATTCATAGAATGGTAGATTTGGGAGGGACCTCCAGGGTCATCGGGTCCAACCACCTGCTTAATGCAGGATTCACTAAATCATCCCAGACATGTCTGTTCAGCCTCTGTTTGAAGATTTGCATTGAAGGAGAATTCCCCACCTCCTGTGCCAACCTGTTCCACTCATTGATCACCTCACTGTCTAATATCTATTCTGTGTCTCCTCCCTTTCAGTTTTATCCCATTGCTTCTAGTCTTTCCTTGTGCAGATGAGAATAGGGCTGATCCCTCTGCACTGTGACAACCCTTCAGATATTTGTAGACAGCTATTAAGCCTCCTCTCAGCCTTCTTTTTGGCAAGCTACACATTCCCAGATCCTTTAATCGTTCGTCATAGAGCATGAACTGCAGACCGTTCCCCATCAAATATCAGCTCAAAGGCTTTTGTAATGCTAGCTCCTTTTTTGTCTAGTAAACTGATGCACCAGGCATATTTTGATCACGGGTCTATGACTAATGTGAGCGCTACTTTTTTGTATAAAGCATTTATTGGTCATTGCAATTTTGGAGCCATCATTTAGTGCTCTGAATTGTTCTCTCTTGTAGGACATGATGTTATTTTCATTGTAACAATTAGGTTTTCTTCTTATACGATTATTAAATAAAACTAGTTTAAAAGAAAATTAATGAGTTTCAGCTCTAGAGGATATATACTCCAGCAAGGCTAAAAGTACATTAAAGGATGCGTAATATTCAAAGAGCCATCTTTTTGTATTCATTATGTAACTAGTTTCCAGTACAAGTTTGCTAGTGTTACCTTGTTTAGTTATTCCCTTCTATCTGAAACTTTCTAGACTCCTCATCAGATGGGTCATGTGATCTCATTCTGACATGCTCAGTTTACTTGGCTTTATGTGCTCTCCAGTAGTCAGTTTCTCAGTTCCATAATTTATGGATTCTACTATACAAGATCTTTAGAGGAGATATAGAAACCTCTATCACAGTTTTTGATGATGAATATAGGCTACTATCACACAGTGATAATGGAGGAGATGATAGTGTACAGCCCAAGAGGCTGAACTAATTGTTTATGGCTTCTTTAGGTGCAGATACCGAGTAACCTCCTGCAAGCAGAGATGGTACAGCTCTAACTGCTCATGTGATATTGTGCTGATGCATAATAGAATTGATAGCACATAACTGTAAAAGAGACAGGAGAACAAATCTCAAGATGATACCTGATAAGCATCAAACATGAGGCTGAACTGCAGCGAAGTGACTGCAATATACATAGGAGACCTCCAGAGTGTGACAGGCAATCAGGTTAGGGGTGCAGGGATGGAAAAATTTATTTTTACCGGAATGGCCCTTTAAATGGTTGCCTCAGAAATGTGAGAAACCTCCCAATGGCAGCTGGCCAGAAATACCGATTACAAGGTCAAAGGTGGTTGTATTTATTCAGCTCACTGCCGTCTGTCTTCTGGGTATCTCACATGGGCATGTCTCTTTTGATTCCTTAATTTTTTTTTAATGCTCTACTTTTATTTTATTAACCTCTCATTCTAAGCAAAATTCACTGCATTCCTGTTTTGAAAACATTTTGTTTTGAAAAGATTTCCTTATCAGATGATTGCATTTTTAGTTAAAACATTTTCGACACTCTGAAAAGTAAGTTTCCCATTAATTCCCCATTTTTGTTATGGACAAGATTTGATTTCAGAGTAAAATATTTCCCGTGTTCTAGCTAAGAAAATGGCCTCTCCTCTGAAAGAGTTCTTTGATATTCACCAAGATTTGATTTAACACTATAATTCTCCACCGTGTGAATTCTCACGTGTGTAACTAGACTTGATTTTAGAGAAAACCGTTTCCCACAATCTGAACATGAATATGGTTTCTCTCCGGTGTGAATTCTCTGATGCGCAACAAGACTTGATTTTAGAGTAAAACATTTCCCACATTCTGAACATGAATATGGCTTCTCTCCTGTGTGAGTTCTCTGATGTCTAACAAGACTTGATTTCACAGTAAACCACTTCCCACATTCTGAACATGAATAGAATTTCTCTCCTGTGTGAATTTTCTCATGTGCAACAAGATTTGACCTAAGAGAAAAACATTTTCCACATTCTGAACATGAAAATGGCTTGGCCCCTGTGTGTAGTCTCTGATGTCTAGCAAGACTTGATTTTATAGAAAACCATTTTCCACATTCTGAACATGAATATGGCTTCCCCCCTGTATGACTGCTTTGATGTGCAATAAGAGTGGCTTTGAGAGTAAAACATTTGCCACATTCTGAACAGCAAAATGGCTTCTCCCCTGTGTGAGCTCCTTGTTGTTCATCATCAGTAGTGTGATTTTTTTCTTCTTTAACAGTCTGTGATGATGCAGCAGCTAGAACCTGTTTAAAAGGATCAGATGATAGATCGTTGCTGTGAAGGGCTGCGCGTATATCTGGGATAATGAAATGCTCTTCATATATATCTTGTGTGATACCACAATCAATTGCTGAAGATATCAGTGGACCTTCTGAGCAGGTCTTCCAGGTGCAGTCATCTGCCAAGAAGAAAACAGATTTTATTAACATTTCTCTATAACAATGTCAATACATAATACAAGCCACCTAGAAAAACTGACCCGGCTAAACCCAGCAATCGTCCAACTCACAGCATGTCTTGACTCTTGCCAGACTCTATTTCAGAAATGCTAATTATCTTCCTGCAGGTCCAATCTCTGGCCCCAGTGTTCAACAATTTTATAAATAAATTTAGATGAGGGAATTCATGGGGAAACTGATCAAATTTGCAGGCGAAACAATGCTAGGAAGGATGGCCAACACTGAAGAAAAGAGAAAGGATTCAAAAAAAATCTGTACAATCGTGCACAGTGGGCAGCAACTAACAGAATGGTATTTAACAAGGAGAAATACAAAGTTCTACATCTGGGCAAGAAACAAAAGAAACAAAAAAAGCACACACTAAATTTAGGAATTGGGCTAAGCAGCACATGTGAAAAAGACTTGGGTATACCAATAGATCACAGACTGAACATGAGTCAACAATGTGATGCAGCAGCCAAAAAGGCAAACACAATTCTGGGATAAATTAAGAGAAGCATAGAGTCTAGATCACGTGAGGTCATTATCCTCCTCTACTCCTCCTTAGTCAGACCTCATCTGGAATACTGTGTCCAGTTCTGGGCACCCCCCTTTAAAAAAGACAGACAAACGGGAGCAAGTTCAGAGAAGAGTTACCAAGATGGTGAGCGGTCTGCAAATCATGTCCTATGAAGAACGGTTAAAGGATCTGGGAATGTTTAGCAGAAGAGAAGGCTGAGAGGAGACTTAATAGCGGTCTACAAATATCTGAAGGGCTGTCAGTGCAGAGGGATCAGCCCTATTCTCATCTGTACAAGGAAAGACTAGAAGCTATGGGATGAAACTGACAGGGAGGAGACACAGATTAGAGATTAGACAGTGAGGGGGATCAATGTGTGGGAACAGGTTGGCACAGGAGGTGGGGAGTTCTCTTTCAATGGAAGTCTTCAGAGGCTGGACAGACATTGTCTGGATGATTTAGTGATCCTGCAGGACCAGATGACCCTGTATGTCTTGATGACCCTTCCAACTCTACCATTTTATGATCTATGTATTGCATTCAATTACTAAAGGGGTAGCATCAGAATTCACTTTTATCATCTATTCATAGTAATAAAATGTTTGATCGGTGGGAGTTTCACTGCAGAGAACTCCACTATCCCAATAATGGAGGTCTTGTTTCCCTCTCACAGCAAGCTTATTGCACCCACAGCAGTGAAGTGGAGATTGAATGGAGTGCTGGCTGAGCATGGGCAGTGCTAATCCTTTTATCTTCAATGGCACTGCTAGATATAGCCAAGCACTTGTACTCTACTATTTCCATCAGGCTCACTGAAAAGAATTGAGCTGTGCCGCAAATCCTTGACTACAGTTTCATTAAATCTGACCTCACTGCAGGTGGGGACAGCAAGCCCACAGGCATGTGAACCGCTGAGACTCCCACCGATTAGAATTTTCTCACCCATCCCATGGCTAGGTGATATAAATTAATTCAGATGCAACCTCTTTAACTGACCAATATACTGGTTGTAAAACAATGCCACAATCTAACTATAGCCCACACAGCAGGACCTGATAGATCATGATCCTAAGCCATCTGCTTGTTCTCTTGAGGTTTTACACACCCTGTTTCAGTGTATCCGTCACCACTCTTTTATATGCTCAGTGGATAAACCTGTGAGTCAGTGTGATTAGGTGCTGTCTAGAGATGAGCGAACGTACTTGGTAAGGCCGATTTCGCAATCGAGCACCGCGATTTTCGAGTACTTCACTACTCGGGTGAAAAGTACTCGGGGGCGCTGTGGGTGAGCGGGGGGTTGCAGAGGGGAGTTGGGGGGGGAGAGCTCCCACCTGTTCCGCGCTGCTACCCCCCGCTCCACCACGCCACGCCCCGCCCCACAGCGCCCCCGAGTACTTTTCACCCGAGTAGTGAAGTACTCGAAAATCACGGTGCTCGATTGCGAAATCGGCCTTACCGAGTATGTTCGCTCATCTCTAGTGCTGTCCATCTCACATACTCACAGACCACCGCCTACTCCTAATTTGTCAAAGGCTGATTTTATTTAGAGCAGTATTTAGAAAGTGATCAAAAAAATCATATGGATCATCAAATGGTACAATTAAAATGTACTTGTTCTGCAAGGAAAAAAAAACCCTCACAGCACCGTTAATGGTAAAAAAATGAAAGAAAAATAAAATTTGTACTGACCCGCAAGAGTAACTTAACATATTATTTATGCCGCACGGTAAATAGTGTAAAGACACGCCAGAACTGCAGATTTTGTTAATCTTGCCCCTAGAACAAAAATGTAATAACACGTAATTAAAATGCCATATGCTCCAAAAAACAAGCTTTCAGGGGGATCCATCAATAGAAAAATACAATGTGATGAACCTCAGAATGCAGAGGAATCACAGTGACAGAAAGGTCCTCACCGCAATTAAATATTCACTGAAGAGAACCAAATTATTGGCTTTGTTTAATTTGTCTTTTAATAAAACATAACTTTTCTTAGTAATTCTTATTTAAAATTGCCTCACCACTATACCATCACATACAAAGACTAAACATAACCGAATGTAACACTGTCCTGGCCCGTGGTACCACGAAATCAGTTTATATCTAGGGTACTTGTACATGTACGTCCATACGGGGGCGCTCAAGGTTGAGCTTAGGGGGAGATTTATTCTGATAGTTAGCCAATTGTCGACAAATATGTGCCGGATGATCTGTTGGTATATTATAGCCGTATGGCCTCTCGACCGTTCCCAGTATCAGTACATTAGGCCTTTTGGAGTATCCCCAGGTTCGTACTCAAGGATACGTTACTTCAATACGCTGGACTTATTTCCCTTTTTCCTTCAAAAAGTCCTTGCCGATTGTACCTCTGTACTGACCCCAGAATGTGGCGAAACAGACAACAAAAAAAAGGGATAAACTTCCTATCGCAGGAATTGTGCCGACCCGAGAATGATGTCATCATAATATTTATGCTGCACGCTATGAAAAAACAAATGGGGAGAATTTTTCTCTATTTGTCACTGAAAGTGCCTGAAACTAAAATATAACCTTTATTAATATTAATGATAAAAAACAATACTGCTAAGGCAGGATGGTTCCGACCTAAACGGACACAAAATGACAGACAACCATACAAAACAACCACAAAATTAATTGCCTATGGGGTTAGCGCAATTTGCTTAAGTAATTAGAATGACTCAAATACAGAATTTTAATATATTATTTAAATTGATAATGATAAGAGGGGCTACCAGATAAGGTGGTGACCGTAGCGGGCCGTTATCAGGTATACAAGGGACCAGAAAGTGGTAGCGCCTACTGAGATAACTCCATGTTGTTATGCATTAATAAGAACATGCCTATTGATGGAAAGACACTGTTCCAAAACAACTAGAGAGCGTCACTCATAAAACCCTAAGTGGTGGATAATGACAATTAGATCATCCACACTAGACAAATATTATACTAGTACACTCGCTTATGGGAGCACTGTACTGAGTCCGTAACCTTATTTGTTACTAGACTTATTCACTTCCCCATAGGGTCATCGATCTGACAAGACCCAGTTCTTAAATTAGGTCAAAGTCTGTATCATCGGAAACAGGCTGGAAGGCTGGACTTGTAATGACAATTAAGTCAGGAGAAGTCCAAGCTACTTATAAAATATGTCAATTCGCAAAATTGCGAATTTGATGAACATATAAATAGTTAGCTGAAATCCAATGTGGACCAGGGCGAACAAGATCGTCCGTAATCGTCTAATCGTCAACGCGTTTCCGCAGCGCAAGACAGATTATTTGGCGCGCTGCTTCATCAGGACGAAAATAAGACTGAATGATGCCCAAAAATTGTGCGATGCCAATCAACTGCACACAATTTTTGTTGCAATGGGTTCGAATAGCAAACAGCAGTTGCACAAAAATTGCGCGTAAGAACTGGTTTTTTAATGCGCCAATGTAAGAAGGCTGGTAGATTAATTGCACATTATATAAAAGCAAATAGAATGGTTTTTAGTGTAGTGTAATTAATAACACTGCTTTACACTAAACAGACGACTGTGGAGGCTGATTTACACAAACAGATTGATTTGCGATTATAATGCAATCAATCTTGTTGCCTTACACTAGACAGTCGACTGTAAAGGCAACCCGATTGGTTTGCAAATAGTGCAATTGACCATGCTGTTTTATAATGAACAGACAGCTGACATAGCAATCCTTATGTTAGATAGGTCCATTAATTGAACACTATTCAACAAACACAGGTGCTAGTGATTAAACAGTCTGAACACCTGATACTTGGCGTTTATTGTCCCAGACTGACAAAAGAGCCAGGGAGGTCAATTAGAAATTGTGGTGATACATTTTCTAACCTGGCTAAAGTACAATACGGTCCTAGATGGTGACCGCTATCTAAACTACACTACCAGCCCCTGTGAGGCATTATTTCAAACTGACAGACCGGAGCATTTTTCTCAATCCCACCCCCCACAATATATACCCCAAACCCATGCAATTAAAAAAATACAACTTGTCCTGCAAACAGCATGCCTCATACAGTTATGTCAGCGGAAGTTAGATTAGATCCACCAGTAATCTTTTTTTGGGAAGTTTCCTTGACAGCACCAGCTGAGATGATCCTCCCCTGATAGGACGGGGAACACACAGAGGTTTAAAGCTTCCCCTACCTTCCTCAGTAATTATAACGAACCAATAGGAGGTAGGAGGCCAACGAAAACTATTCTTTATTAGCTATGAAAAATGTAAACCAAATACTGGTGGGGGAGGGGCATATATAGGTGCTGTCATGGAGACTTCCCAAAAAAAGGATTACCGGTAAATCTAATCTAACTTTCCCCATCGTCTCCACGACTGCACCAGCTGAGACATACCAGCAAAACAAAAAATTTAGGGCAGGAGTACCGCGAACAGGACCATCCGTCCAAAGGCTAAGTCTTCATCTGCCCGAACATCCAATATATATATATATATATATATATATATATATATATATATATATATATATATATATATATATATATATATATATATATATATATATATATATATATATATATATATATATATATATAAATTATAGGTTGGATGTTCGGGCAGATATATATATATATATATATATATATATATATATATATATATATATATATATATATATATATATATATAAAGACGAAAGCCCTCACTGACTCGCCAAACGTTCTCCAACTTTCCGAAGTCGTACAAACATGAATTTTGGCACAAGCATAGATTATCTCCAAAATAGGAAAAGTAATTGGGTCCCAACTCGATTATTCAATTTTAGCGCAAAAGAATTAGCGCTGAAATTTAACGTGCGGAATCTAAATCTCTCACTTCCCAATGTCATAGAAACATGAAATTTGGCAAGAGCATTGATTATGTCATAAATAGGAAAAGCTTATGGGTCCCAACTCGATTATTCAATTCTATGCGCAAAAGAATTAGCGTCCAAATTTTACGTACGGAATGTATTTTTCTCACTTTCCAGTGTCATAGAAACGTGAAATTTGGCACGAGCATTGATTATGTCATAAATAGGAAAAGCTAATGGGTCCCAACTCGATTATTCAATTCTAAGCGCAAAAGAACTAGCGTCCAAATTTTACGTATGGAATCTAATTCTCTCACTTCCCGATGTCATAGAAACTTGAAATTTGGCACGGGGATTGATTATGTCATAAATAGGAAAAGTTAATGGGTCCCGGCTCGATTATTCAATTCTAAGTGCGAAAGAATTAGCGTCCAAATTTTACATATGGAATCTAAATCTCTCACTTCCTGATGTCATTTTATATAAAGGAAACGTCGCATGGTTACCTCCCGTGGTGTTTCCTGGGTAACGCAGAGAACTATGCAAAATGGTGAACATATGTTTTTCCTCAGTATCTCTAAAGTAACCACAACTTCATAAGATTTTCCGTGTGAACACCAGATCAACACCAGTACCAAATTAACTCGGGCGATGCCGGGTATATCAGCTAGTGTTTAATAAAGGCATGTGGTCTTTTCCACACTGCGGCCCTGCACATTTAGTCAATGGATGCAGTGGCCGGCTCTGCCCAAGGAGCAGACTTTCCCCTTGTGGGGTGGGCTCTGAGCCCCTCTGGGACTGGTTTGTTAAGAGCTTCATAAGCCTCCGTGATGGCTGAACAGATCCACCTAGAAATAGAACTCTTGGCTGCTTTTTTACCTTTGTTACCCCCAAGGAACTGAAGAAATAAATTCTTATCTTTCCTCCACTGTTCCGTGGCATTGATATACTGCAAAACAGCCCTTCTAACATCCAGGTAATGGAAGTATTGCTCCTTATTTTTTGGATTAGCGCAGAATGAAAGGACTACTATATCCTGGGATCTGTGAAAATAAGATACCACCTTTTGTAAGAAAGAGGTGTCTAATCTGAATGCGACCTTATTTCCCGTGTCTCTGCAAAAAGGTTTTCGGACTGACAAAGCCTGGAGCTTACTAACTGTATGAGCTGTAGTGATAGCTACCTGAAAGATGGTTTCAAGAGTTAAATACCTAATAGATATAGTGTGATAGACATGATAATTAGTTAGCGTAAAATGTCTATTGATTTGTAATGAACTAGATGTATTACGCAGCTGTAGTGACTAACTCTTAGAGACTAATGGTTGCATAATTTTATTATAGTAATTGCTGGACAATGGCATGGTGAAAGATGTGTGTGTGGTATAATGTTGACTTGGCACAAAGTTCCACAAGCAGCCTCCTAAAGAGTTAAGTCACATTCCAATACTGAAGAAGAGTATCAAGCCCCTCACCCACCCTCCAACTTCTCCAACAAAGGAAATTCTTTCAGCTTGACCGCATGTTGATAAGACAAAGTCCACATTATACTGGACTTGAGAGAAGGTGGGCAAGGAGGCTGGGAATTCTATATGATCCAGCGAATAAGAATATGTATATGTTACTGATGTAATCTGTTGCACGCCCATAAAGGGCAGGTATCATGTGTTTCAATAAAGTTAGGGCTCTGAAGACCATAACGCAGAGCTGGTTAGGATTCAAGGCTGATGACTTGTGTCTGACTGCTTCATTATGTGTGCACACTATACAATTTGGAAGCTACAGAATACCCTGAAGCCTGCTGGAGGAAAATATTATCCAGAACAATAGAAGCTATAGGTTCAAAGAGAGGCCCTGACATTGCTGAAAGAACCCAGTTTAGGTTCCAAGGAGGAACTAGATTAGGGACTCTAGGTCTTAGTCTATCCGCCACTTTTAAAAACCTAGCAACTCAACTCACCTCTGATAACCTAGTATCATAGAAAATAGAGCAGCCACCTTTACCCTTCGTGTGCTGGGCAAGAGACCCAAATCCAACCCTTCTTGTAAGAACTGTAAGATTACCACCGAATCTGGAGATGAACAATGCAGATGTTGATTCTCACACCAGGAAGAAAATTTCTTCCAGATCATTAAATAAATGTTATTATTTGTATCCTTTCTGCTAGATAACAATGTATCCTCTACCTTGGATGAAAAACCCTTGCTTAACAGGATGGATCTTTCAGCAGCCAAGCCAAAAGTTGCAGACCTCCTACCCCCTGGTGGCTCAGGGGACCTTTTGTCAGGAGATCCTTGCGGGATGGTAGAAGTATAAGATTGCTGATGCTTAGACTTCTTAGTAGGCAGAACCAACTCCTTTTGGGCCTAATAGGCACTGTCAAAATTAGAGTGCATTGTTCGTGCCTGAATTTTTGTAATATCTTGGGGATTAAGGGAATTGGAGGAAAGGCATAAACCAGTCCCTGACCCAATGCTGTACCAGCGCATCTATGCCGGCTGGATGGTCTTCCGGCCTGAGGGAAAATGTTTTCACCTTCTGATTTTTTCCTGGTGGCAAACAGATCTATCTGGGGAACCCTCCACTTGAACACTATATCCCGGAAGGTCACATGTGAAGGTGATCATTCTCCCAGAACCAAAACATCGGCGACTAAGAAATCCGCCGTAATGTTTTGAGCACCCCTTAAGTGGGCCACTGTCACTAACCGAACATGATGTTCTGCCCAGTGAAAAATTCTTTGCAGCGATGCATACCTGGTCCCCCCCGATGTCGCAAATATGCCACTGCCGCGACATTGTCCGATAGAATCTTTACATTTTTTCCTTCCATTAGACGCTGGGATTTCTGAAGGGTCTTCCAGATTGCATATAGTTCCCTGAAATTGGACGATTGCCTCCTGATTTCTTGCGACCAGGTTCCCTGGAAGTATGTATCATTTACCTGGGACCCCTAACCCTGAGCGCTGGCATTCTTTGTGATCGAAACCACCAGGTTTTGGAATCAATCTACGCCCCTTGCTAAGTTGAGCTCTGATAACCACCAGCAGAGTGAACTTTTCAACATGCTTGCGATCACCACTTTTTTGTCCCAATAGGTCTGTTTTCTGTCCCAAATGGACAGCACAAACCTCTGCAGCGTTCTTGAATGATGCTGCGCCCAGGCCACTGCCAGAATACAAGCGGTTAGCTTCCCTAAGAGTGACATGGCAGCCCTGATAGTACAACATCTCGGACCTAGAAATTGACAGACTTGCAGCGGAGATCCTGCTTCCGAACTAAGGGTGGAAACAAATGCCAATATATTAAGTCCAGCGTGATACCTAGGAACCTTTTCTGCTGGCTGGGTTCTGTGTCTGACTTCTTCCAATTTATTAGCCCTAGATGTTGTCGCAGTTGAATGGTAATGGCGACATGGGAAAGTAGATTTCTGGTGTCAGCTACTAGGAGGTTACCATCCAAATATAGAATGATCGTAATCAAGCTTTCTCATAGGATAGCCACTAATTCCACCATCGCCTTTGTGAAAACCCATGGAGCCGAAGATATCCCGAAGAGAAGGCACCTGTATTGGAAGTGCCTTAACCTTCCTCCCATAAAGACCATGAACCTGAGACAACTCTGAGTTTCAGAGTGAATGGAAATATGAAAATTTCAGGTATATAGTCGCCATGAAGGCATCCCTCCTGATCAACCTCACTGCCGAGCTCACATTCTGCATTCTGAATCTTCTGTATTTGATGAATCTGTTCAGAGGCTTCAGATTCGCAATTAATCGTGATTCCCTATTTGGTTTCTTTATAAGAAAAAGGCAGGAATAGTGACCTATCTTTTGCTGATCAAGGGGTACTATAGACCTGAGCCTTATTAAATTCCCGATTCCGTGATTTAGAAGGGACATCTGTAAAGGAGGACCTGTAGTGATCTGAAAAGACTGTGGTGGATGAGAAACCCACTCTATGTGGTATCCATCTTTCATAATTTTTGAGATCCAGTCATTTTCATATAACGGGGTCCAATTTTCTGAGAATGCCTGTAACCTCGTCCCCACAGGAATGGCATCATTGCCTGCATCCCTGGAAATCCAATTGATTGGGGTTAAAGAGAAAATGTTTCCCTTTTACTCCTTTCGGATAGTTCCATTGCCCCGTTTTACTTTTAGCCCTATATCTCTCTTGTTGCCTTGGGCCATGAAAAAAAGTTTTTTTTTCTTCTGGAAACCTCTCTTTCTTATCGGAAGCTTTCTCCCAAATTTTATCTAGGTCAGCCCCGAAGAGGAACTGACCATGGGGGGCCAGAGAGCATAACTTACCCTTAGAGACCATGTCCACCGACCATGTCTTTAAAAAGTGTACTTTCCTGCAGATCGTGCTGCAAACTTCACGGTTTCAGCAGTGTTCTGCCCAAAAAACTAGTCGCTATTTTAAAAATTGCCAACAATACCAAAATCTGTTACCGTGGAACCTTGCTCTGGATATGCATCTCCAACTGACTCAGCCAAGCTGCAGGGTTCTGGCTACACATGTAGCTGCAACACCAAGTCTAAGCAGACCTGAAGTCACCTCCCACATCTTTTTAAGAAGGCTTTCAGCCTTAAGATCCACCAAATCCTTTAAATGCATAGCATCCCCAAATGGAAGGAAAGTATGCTTAGCAACTTTGGCAACCTGTACGTTAGCTTTAGTAATGGAATCCCGCTCGGTACATAAATCATCAGTAATGGGATAGCGTCTCTTAATAGCCCTATAGCTGGACCCAAAATCATGTCTTTTCCACTGCTTCCTGATAATTTTTTGCCGCTCTCCCAAGCCCCCAAAGACGTTGTCCTGAATAGACTTAGGCTTTCTGAGTTCTTCCACACCAAGCATGCCTCTAATCGCCCAAATTAGCTCATCTATGCCCTCTTAACTAAATTAAAATTTCCTATATTCCTCTTCATCAGAGGAATCCATGGTTGCACCATCCTGTTTGACCTCCTCTGACAATCTGAAACTTTCCTCAGAGTCAGATTCTATCCCCTCTGCTACAAGGTCTCTTAGCCGCCCGAGTAGTAGGTTTAGAGAAGGAAGCCGCACATCATCCCTCAGCAGCATCTTAATATTCTCCATAAAGCCCACTGACTCCCTCTAAGCAGCTGGGCTATGCATATCTTGCACAGTAATTTGGAGTATTCA
Organism: Eleutherodactylus coqui; assembly: GCF_035609145.1. Classification (NCBI taxonomy): domain Eukaryota; kingdom Metazoa; phylum Chordata; class Amphibia; order Anura; family Eleutherodactylidae; genus Eleutherodactylus; species Eleutherodactylus coqui. Next base: position 241,492 of record NC_089837.1, read on the forward strand.
TGCGGTTGTCTCCTCATGCAGGAAGCACATTTTTAAGCTTAGCCCTTGAGGATCCTGCTGTAAATTTGTCCACCTATTAAAATATAATACGGCACTTAATACCTGTGCATCCAGAAGACACTGAGTATGAGGTACCCCACGGGCTAATTACAACACCAGAGGTCGCTGCCTGTACAGGTGGTTCAGTAACTGGAGCAAGGTAGTGTTACAGGCTTACTTTGTCCAAACCTTTTTTCCTGAAATCTGTTGCAATCCAGAGGTTACAAGCACCACTTCAGTCTTCTCTCAGTTGCTTTTTGAATTTTCCACTATCCAGAGTCTCCCCTGCCCAGTCACCTGACGCCAACACGTCAATCACATGACCAAAACCCTGCCTGATGACACAATCCAGAAGTCAGCTGGGCCAGACACCATGCGCTACCAATCCCAGGACAGGAGGATGCAGCCCCCAGTGAATGGAAGGGGAGACCAAGTACAGCCCCACACTTAGCCCCTATTTCACTAGGGTCCGCGGTGGGAAGGAACCGGCCTGGGAGGGCTGCCCACATCCACAGCCTACCGAAGGGGACGTTTCCAGGAGGGGAGCGCTGCACTCTTCCCTGCTACTCCAATCCAGCTAAACCTTCCAGCTGGGAACCCTAGAGAGCTCCCAGCACCTCTCAGATAACCTTCCTCTAACAGGACAGGACAATACTGAGGAAGGTGGGGAAGGAGGCAGCTTTAAATCTCTTGGTGTGTTTCCTGTCCTACTAGGGGAAGATAATCTCAGCTGGTGCTGTCGTGGATATGATAGGGAAATTAAAACATTATGGTTCAAGGAATGCGACAATGAAAAAAAAAATGGAAAATTGGTAGAACCTTGTTCTTGGATGAATCGGCTCACACGGCTTTGCCTATTAAAAGATCATATGGAGTTATACAGGAGCTGCTGTAGGACCACCGCAGAGAAGGTCACATGACTACATCTTTTCTGGTCCTCGAGGCTGCAGAGAGGAGGATTAGGGAAAGAAGACTAGGAGAGCATGTAAACTTTGTGTTCTGCTATCGTCTGGGGTTATGCTGGGGGTCATTTTGGATTTTGACATCTGGTTGGGGAGGATTTTTGGTTTACAGAAGGTATCAATTTTCTTCGAAAAATTACAATCAAAATTGTAGAAACAAATTAGTAAAACATCAACTGGGACCAGAGCTAGTAAAATCAGTTGTGCTTAATAAGTAGAACAATTGTGGAATGTAAATCTGTATATATTATTGACAGGGGTCCCCGAAAAAAATCAATTTCAATATAAAAACGTGGGGAGAGCAGACAAACATAATACGAATAAATGTGGGGAAAGGAAAAGATAAAGTCAGCTAAAGATAGCGAAAAGGCCTCTTGTAGCTCCAGGATTTCCCAAAAATAACAGGAATACTGATAGGCTGACTAGTGCAGGGTGGGAGGATCTGAGGGGTTCCATAACCGCATAGTGGGGGAATATTACCAGGAAGCCCTGGTTTTAGTAAAAAGTTCCTCATGATCTGGGGGGATAGCAGCCAGGTCCAAATTGACAATAATCCAGGAAATTTGATTTTAACAAGCTCAATACTGACCAATGTGTTCCTCCAGGAGCGAGCAATAGCCATAAGGGCAGACAGGAAACACAATGGAATCCATCTAAATATATGGATATATTGGCTATCCGCCTGCCAAGCTGATATACGCAAGTTTAAATTTACCTGCTTTCCACAAGCAGGGTGGTGTCATCTGCATATCAAATGTTAAACGACCTCCAATACACAGATGAGTGCAAAAGGAAAGCAAATGCATGGGACTGCACCTCCACAGCAAGAAAACTAAAGTCATGACCGCGGTAGGCAACGGTACAGGGAACATAAGGGTTAACAACGAAGAAGTCGAGACGGTCCAAGATTTTATCATCCTTGGATCTAAAATTGATTGCAACGGGCAATCTGGACCCAAGATCAAGAGACGGATTACACTTGGTAGGAATGCAATGCAAGGAATGGAAAGGATCTGGAAAAGCAGGGATATTAGCATTGCAACAAAAACCAGACTGGTCAGTGCAATCGTCTTTCCCATAATCCCATATGGTTGTGAAAGCTGGACGTTCAGGGAAACAGACAGAAGGAAAACTGAGGAGTTTGAACTATGGTGCAGGAGTTGAATCCTACGGATACCTTGGACCGCCATGACAACGAACAAGGTAGTGTTAGATCACGTCAAACCGAAAATATCACTAGAGGCCAAAATCAAACAGCGGCTCTCTTTTTGGCCATGTGATGCGCAAACTTACTGGAAACAGGACTGATGTTCGGCAAGGTCAGTGAAAAGAGAAGATCAGGACGACAAAGAACAAGGCTAGGTACAATCAAGGCCACAACGAACATGTCTATCGCCGAACAGAAAGAAGCGGTGAAAGACAGAAACGGAGAACTACAAACCATAGAGTGACAAAAGGTCGGATGTGACTGAACAGATAATCATCATCAAATTTGTGGTGTTGAATATTCAATTATAAGCTTGCATCCAGAAATGTCAAAGTCTGGGGCAATTTCACAAGATATGCAATAAAGAGCCCTCATCCCACAAACAAAGAACTGATACCCCAGGGAATATACAAGACAATCAAGTACCAGCACATTAAAAGTTTGTAGCCAGCTTCCATAATTGACATGTCTTAGCGGTTGAGTTGGCCATTTTTTTTTTTAAAATCAATTTTTATTGAATTTCTTACAGAATTTTTTAAACAGAGATTGCATGTGATATGAGAATACGAGAGTAAATCGCAACCAAAATATTTATCATGACATATAGAGGTACTAATTTCAATCAATTGGTTACAGTGCTGTCTGTTGCGAGCTGTCTACCGTGGTCCAAAACAAACTGACCCCGAAGACATCCCGCATAATCACACGTATCAAATGAGGCTTAAACCAACAGAAAAGATTGTCAAAGATGAAACTTTATAAACTTAAGCCATCTACTTAGGGAAAAGGAACTAGAGAAGAGCAGAGCAAAGACACAGAGAGGTGGGGAGGGTCTGAGCAGTAGAGGGCTCAGGGGGTCAAGGGGGGTGGGGTGAGGGGATGGAGAGTTTTACCCTGGAGGTATGCACTAGCGTCCTCACCTGTCCCGAAGTCCGAATGCGCGCCACTATTCAGGCTGTGTTCAATGTCCCCTGTCCAACGTCCGAGGTCCCTTCAACAATCTTGTCCCTCTGTGGTCATAATCAGGTGGGTACCCTATCTTAGAGCTAGTGTCAGCTCGCGCCCGTGGCTCTGCTGGGTCAGGGCCTTTTGGAGCCTAAGAGCTTTGTCTCAGTGTTCTCCATCGGCTCCAGGTCTGAAGGCAGCTATCATGTGATCCTTTTGACCAACTCGAGAGCTCTTCTAAATCACAGAGGAGGTCTGTTTTTTCCTTCCATTGTACAACTGTGGGAGGGGATTTTTGTAACCAGTTTAGGGGGATTAGAGCTTTGGCTGTGTCCAAGAGGAAGGCGGTCAGCCTGTTTTTTAAAGGGTGGAAGTTAGAACTTGGTTTCCATAGGAAGACCATCTCTGCTGTTATGGTTAGGTTAGGGTGGATAGTTCTCAGAATTTTCTCCACTTTTTTCCAGTAGGGGGTGATAACTGGGCACTCCCACCATATATGGGAGTAAGAGCCCACTCCCGAGTCGCATCTCCAACATCTGTTGTGGGGTGCTAGTTTGTAATCATGAAGCCATTGTGGGGTTTTATACCACCGAACAAATAGCTTATAGTGGCTTTCTTGCATTAGTATGCATGGGGAAAGGCAATAGGCCATTTTCAGAATGAGTTTTACTTCAGTGGGTGAAATGGAAATTCCCAGATCCTTTTCCCATGAGCTAATAAATGCTGGTTTGGAGAGTGTCGGAGGGGCTATAAAATGTCTTCTCACGTTGGAGATTCTATGTAGCTTGGGAGTATTTGCGCTGAGAAGCTTCTCGAATTGGGTCATCGGGCGAGAGGATTTGTATTTTCTGAAACTCAGTGAGTGTTTTCTGGAGGTGTTTCTCTTGTAGGAAAGAGTGGTTCTGATTGGGTAAGAGTGTTTGTATTATTTCTGTGTGGGGTTTATGTGCTAGGGTTTGGAGGTCTCTAATTACCTTGTCGCGAGCTCCCTTCCATAAGCTGGCTACCCCTGTGTTATGTGGTAGGCCAAGTAGCTTACGTAGTGCTCTGAGTGGTGTCATCGGTGATGGTTTGGGGGCTAATGATTCGCTGAGTCTGTCCCAGGTCTCGCAAGGGCCTTTGAGCAAAGGGTTGAAGTTTTTTGCTCTGTAGAGACCTTTAGAGGGAAACCATAGATCCTCCACCAGGGAATTGCCATGTGTACCCTCAGCTAGAGATCGTAGCAATGGGTCGCCTGAGGGGGATGTTAAGTCCACCCACAAGTTGAGCTGTGCTGCTTTATAGAAACCCTGTATACAGGGCATTTCAATGCCCCCCTCGAATTTTTTATTAATCATCAGACTGTAGGCCAGCCTGGGTCTCTTTTGTCTCCACACGTACCCGGAGAAAGCAGAACGCAGGGCCTTGAAAAAGGATAAAGGTAGGTGTATTGGTAACATGCGCATTTTATATAAGACAATCGGGAGTACGTAAGATTTTATTACGTTTTTCCTCCCAAACCAGGATAGGGCCGGTAAATCGTAAGAACGGAGCAGGTCTTTGACTTGGGAGATTAAGAGTAAAAAATTGGAGGTAAAGATATTATCCACTTTTTTAGTTAATTTGATGCCCAAGTATTCTACTGTCGTATCTGACCAGGTAAAAGGAGAGCTGGCTCTTAATGAACTGCAACTTCTTCTCCTGATAGATACATTGAGGATGGTCGATTTAGTGAAGTTTATTTTAAAATTGGAGAAAGAGCCAAACTCATTCAGAATAGAAGTAAGTCTTGGGATTCCTCTCTCTGGATCCGTGACGACGAACATTATATCGTCCGCAAAAGCTGCGGAGGATAATATGTGCTTTCCAACCTTCCAGCCTTTAATAATTGTGTCTTGTCTCACCCACTGGAGGAGAGGTTCCATTGCAAGGATAAATAGGGCGGGGGATAAAGGGCAGCCCTGGCGGGTACAGTTGGCCATTTTGTCAATCCAAGACTGGTGTCAGAAACGCTATCTTTTCTCCTTAGGGAGAGCACCTAGAGTGAGGAGACTCAAAAGGCCATTCATACTCCTCTGGGTAATATGCAAATAAGGGAGATGGAATTCTACCTCCACAGTGCCACCTATTGGAAGGCAGCATTCCTTGAAGGAATGACGGCTTGAAAGAATGCTACCTTCCAATAGGTGGCACTGTGGAGGTTTTATTCCATCTCCCTTATTTTCAAGACTGGTAACTCCTCTCCCAGTTCCACCTCCCATTTATGCATATAGGACAGTTTACCTGTAGGCGAAATAAAATTAGAGTATAATTTGGTGATACTTCTAGACTCCCATGAGACTGGATTACTGATGCGTTTGAACATTAAACTGCGACTATTTTCTGTTAATGATAAAACCATATTTAATTTGTTGTAAGTGAAATATTTCCGAATCTGGAATTGACTGAAACTTTCGGAAATATTCAAACTGTCGAAACCCATCAGCAACCCACCACTCAAATCTAGTAGTATCCAAAGCCGGAGAAAAAGCAGGATTGCCAAAGTAGACTTGGGAAGATCCTTGGAGATCAAGCCATATCTTCTTGATAGTCTGTCCCACAATATCAAAGAAGAGGATAGGGCTGGGCAATATATATGTTGGTCTGTTCGTGGATCCACACCAAAGGGTTTGTTCAAGGGGTTGAGGGAGAACTGCACAAGATTTAATATTTACTCATGAAGGCGTACAATAGTGAGAAAGTATAAAGGGTAGTTTTGCCAGCTGAAGTTTAGAGACACCCAGGCGACCTGCATTATGGATCGCATATAATGTAGATTACTGGATGTGCCTAGGCACCGTAGACCAAATAAGGCCGCCTGCAGACGAGCGGGTCGGATCCGGCGGCGAGAATTCTCGCCGCGGGACCCGACCCGAGCGCCTGCAGAGACGAGCGCGTACTCACCCGCGCCCCCGGCTCTTTCATGTGCCGGCTGCCGGGCAGCCGGCGCATGCGCAGACCGGAGCCGGCGGCCGGGTGAGTGACGTTTCTGTGCGAGGCTCTGCGAGCCCCGCACAAAAATAGGACATGCCGCGGTTTGTTTGCCGCGTGAGATTTCGCACGGCCAAACCGCGGCCGTCTGCATAGGAGTGCGTATTGTAATGCACTCCTATGCAGGCTTTTAGTGGCGGAAATCCCGCGGGAAATCCAGCCGCGGGATTTCCGCCTGTGTGCAGGCGGCCTAAAGGCATTTCAAAGCTGTGGTAATAGGTAAAGTGCAAAATAAGCATAAGATTTTTGGAAGCAATGTAATTTTTGGAAGCAACGTAATTTTAACTGAATGGATCCTGCCCAACTAAGAGAGGTTATATGAAGACCAGGTCGTAAGGTCTTGCTCGGGAAAGGTCTTAATTTTGGGGACTGGACTTCGACCTGGTGTGAGGTCTCTACTTATACTGGAATCTGTAATTATTCTGGGATCAGATCCAGACTCTATATTTACTTTGAGGTCCGGGGTCTATAGTTCTTATAGGGTCTGCATGTGAATTAGCTGGCATGGTGGAGCCGTTCTGTCTTGGTAAGCTCAAGTCTCTGACTGTAGTATCCATTGTACTATCCGATAAAGAGGTTCTTAATCAAACGGCCCATCCTAACAGCAAAAGCGACATCACACTAAATCAGGGGATATTTTCATAATCTGGAATATATCCAACTGTTTGTGAGACAAGACCAATACATAGTATGTTAGGCTGAAGGGAGACAATGTCCATCCAGTTCAGCCTGCTTCCACCCCCCTTCTTGATCCAGAGGAAGGCAAAAAACCCCAAGAGGCAGAAGCCAGTTAGCCCATTTGGGGGAAAATTCCTCCCCGACTCCATAATGGCGGTCAGAATAATCCCTGGATCAACTTTTGACAGTTTCTACCTGAATGTAAGACCCGGAACAAGAACCCCGCTGGTCACCTAATGTCTAAATCCTGTAATATCCTTCTGCTCTAGAAAGACATCTAGTCCCTCAAACTCCTCTATGGATCCTGCCATCACCACGTCCTCAGGCAGAGAGTTCCACGGTCTCACTGCTCTTACAGTAAAGAACCCCCTTCTGTGTTGGTGATGGAACCTGCTTTCTTCTAGACGTAGCGGATGCTCTCTTGTTACCGTCGCAGTCCTGGGTATAAACAGATCATGGCAGAGATCCTTGTATCATCCCTTATGTATTTATACATAGTTATTTGGTCGCCCCTTAGCCGTCTTTATTCCAGGGTGAATAATCCCAGTTTTGGTGCCTCTCTGGGTATTCCAGTCCCCTCATTCCATGTATTAGTTTAGTTGCCCTTCTTTGGACCCCTCAAGCACTGCAACATCTTTCCTGAGCCCCGGAGTCCAGAACTGTACACAGTACTCCATGTGAGGCCTGACAAGTGCCTTATATAGTGGGAGGATAATGTTCTCGCCCCTGACCCCTATACCTTTTTTACTGCACCCCAAGACTTTATAAGCTTTTGCAGCAGCTGACTGGCATTGGTTGTTCCAGTTTAGTCTACAGCCCACTAGTACCCCAGGTCTTTTTCCTAGCAGTACCCCATTTAGTGTATATTGGTGACATCCGTTTCTCCTGCCCATGTGCAGAACCTTACATTTATCCACATTGAACTTCATTTACCATCCCCCCCCCCCCCCCCCCATCCCGAGCCCCCTCGGTCCGTTTGTAGCCGCACATTGTCCTCTCTTGCATTAGTTATCTTGTATAGTTTTGTATCATCTGCAAATATTGATATTTTGCTGTGCAGCCCCTCTATCAGGTCACTGATAAATATACTGAACAGAATGGGGCCTAGTACTCCATGCAAGTGAAATACTAGAGGGTGCCATAAATCTGTCTGCGAAGACTCTAAAGATGAAGGAGTCAGTAACAAATGTTCAGGGAAGGGGGCATTTCCCGCATGGGATCAATTTTCCACCATCTCTCTCTGCAGAATGCTGGGAAATTCTTTTTCTTAATTTCGAGTTTCATATCTTGAACAACCACTGATTGAAACAACTTTAGCAGAACGATCCTCAGATAAATGAGAGAGCTGAAACCCATGGCAGAGAAATCGGACGGCAATGCTTGTCCTTCATGCGTGCTATGAAGTGGTTAGTGGCGAGCTGGGGGCCTTCCCTTTAGTGCCCCATTGAGCAGCATACCCGACACTCAGAGCCATCCTCCCAGAATCTTCTGTTACGTCTTGGGTCCTGGATTCTGTTTGCACAGTAACTTCATAGGAGTCCAATAGAAACTTATAGTTCCTTAGTCTTAAAGCTGGTCACATTTTCCCTGCTCAGTTCTGACAGCAGATGAGGATAGTACAGGCCTCGCTCATGTAGAAGGACCTCATGACCACATGACATTAATTTTTACATCCATATTTTAAAACAACTGGCTAAAAAGAAGGTTTGACTTCTCTGCTTCACTGTGTGGTTTCTACTCACCTGGGCAGGGATCTGGGAGGATCTCCTCTTTACACTGCTCCGCACCACTCGCCTGTACCTCTTCAACTTTAGTCGTCTTCAGCTCTTCAACCTAATACAATCAGTGTGAAACAAATAATGCACAAGTCAGCAGACAATTGTATGAAGGGGGGATTCACACAGGCAGATATACATTGTGCTTAACGAGCGCCAATCGACAATGTAGCACAATTGCCGGCGCTTGATACTGCCATTTATATGAGGCATCCGATTGCTAGTACGGGGGATGATTAATCGTTATATTCACACAGGTCAATGGTTGAGGACGGACATTAAACTAATAAGTGACCTGTGTGAAAGGACCTCAAAATGTGATTGTTCTCAGTAAGAGAAACCAAGTAATCCTGCAGATATGAGACTTTTTAATGGCTAACAAAAATACAGGATATTCCAGCAGCTTCCGAACCAACGCAGGGCCCTGCTTCAGGCTTAAATTAAATATATCCAAAGAGGCATGTATGTAAACACACACACACACTAATTATGTGTGTGTGTGTGTGTGTGTGTGTGTGTGTGTGTGTGTGTGTGTGTGTGTGTGTGTGTATATACATATATATACACATATATATACACATATACATACACACATATATATATATACACACACACATACACACACTAATTATATATATATATATATTATGTATATTATATATATATATATATACACACACACACACAATATATATATATATATATATATATATATATATATATATATATATATACATATATATATATATATACACATACACACACACACACACACACACACACACACACACGTACATATATATACACACACATGCACACATATAGTTATGACATGGCGCAGACATAGATGTGAATACTACCACAGAAACACAAACATCTTTATATAGTCACTAATAAGGGAGTGAAGGTTTTATGCTCCCTGAATTAGTGTTGGGGGGTCACCAGACTACAGTGTTTTCTGTGCTGCGTCGGTTCGGATCTCGCTGTAACATCATGTATTTTCGTTAGCCATTAAAAAGTATCATATCTACAAGATGACTTGGTTTCTACAATCACATTTTGCTCTACTGGCGACACGATACCAAACTTTTTTTAAAGGACCGTGGAAGGTTTTACATGACGAGAAAAGTAAAAATGAATTTTACAGGTAATTGTATTTACAGGAGTTCGTCATGGCAGCACACAGGAGGTTATCGCCTGGCCCCCGAAGGGAGAGTAAGTGCAGAGAAGTTAGAAGGCCCCTTGGACACCCCCGCCAGCATCTCTCAATAACCGCCCCAGGCCGGAGGTTTCTACTTATTAAATAAATGATAAAATACCGCTGCTGTCACGATGGACTCCTGGAAACACAATTACCCGTAGGACTGATGCCATGTTTATGTGGGATGATTAGCGCGCAAAATTCGTTCAAACGAAAGAGAACGCAGGATAATCATTGCGTCTAAATGCCATCGGTGCCGTTTGTGTACTTTTCATTTGTCGCCGAGTTTCAACCAGCATAAACATCATCGCTGGTTCGCTGACTTCTCGCTGCGTCTAAACGCTGGAATGTGAAGCACTGAGCGAGGAGTGAGCTATACCAGCGATGATCTGCCTATCTAAACGTTCTGAACGAGTGCGAACATCTAGCGGTGACGTCACCCGGTCAAGCCGAATGTTTAGCCGACCGTCATCCCCTGTGAATGGGGCATATTTTTACTTTCCAGCTCATCCCTCAAGACTGCACACAGGAGCAGCATCAAATAAGTGGAGCTCAGCGACAGCGGACATCCGGACAAAGACCGAGTCCTGGATGGGGTTTAGTGCGAATGTTGCCTTCCACATCTCTTCTAACAAGGCATCAAATGCCGATACGCATCTGGTTAAATGGACTTGCATAGCAAGAGGAAGGAATAATTCCTTGACCAAGATGGAGAGGAAAGACATTTTCAGGCTTCAGAAATTATTTTGTATTTTAAATCCTTCTGACTGTTAGCCACAAGAAATCAAATTGCTAACAACCACTTGTCCGTTAGTGTGTGTGTGAGTGCTTTTCATGCTCCGCCCCTGATCACATGATGCCGACATCACAGGTCCTACAGCATAAAACATGCAGAGCCTGACAGCCTCCATGTGCTCACAGGACCTGTGATGATGTCAAAGTCATGTGATCAGTCATGTGTAGTTGGAGTCGGGGGGGGGGGGGGGGGTCACATGACAATGACATCACAGATCCTAAACCAGCACAAGCCGACAAAACACATGTAGTACAGCCGTGTGTGTGTCATGCGTATTCAGCAAAGCTGTGTGGGTGACGTGTGCAGGTAATGTAGCCGAGCTGTGTGTGTGCGCACATGTAGTAGAGCTGTGTATCTGTGATATGTGCCTGTATTCTTTATGTACGTAATGCTCAGTGCTAAAAGCCCGTTGATTTATTTGGGCCTTTCGAACCTGCGTTTTCCTCACACACATGAAAATCAACCAACCCAAAAGCGCAGCAAGTCCTGTTTTGTCACGTAATACACCCATTGTAAGCTATGCGTGTTTAGAATACACGGTACATTCGTATTTGCTGTGTATGGTGTATCCTGCAGTAAACATACACCCGTTTGTGAGTGAGCTCGAACACTAACTTCACATGGGCGTGCGCGATATGGGCCTTGAATTCCCCCACCCCACCCATATCACGCTCCCCACCATGTGAATTCCCCAAGGATACGAGACGCTTTCATGTCAAAACAACCTCACATCCCTTTGGGGAAGTAGTCAATCCTCCAGTCACTGCTGCCGCCGATAAAAAAAATGGCGCTGCGATTCGAGAGCACGCAGAATAACAGAACATGCTGCAATGTGTTTTCTGCAAGGGCGAATTTACATGGCCGTGGAAAAAAACGCAGCATGCTGTACTTTTGTGTGCGTTTACGCACCAGAGGTCCCCATAGAAGTCTATGGGAAGTGCGCACTCCACTGCACAATTGTGCTGGGAAAGAAAACACATCTATATGGGCATTTAAATCGTTGTGTGGTTGTGGCCCATGTGCAACAAACCCTGCGAGCGCAAAAAGTACAAAAAATAAGCTGAGTTCATGGTGCAAATACGTTGTGCTGCGGTGCGTCCAATAGCGCATGCGCTCGTGAAGCTGCAATAACACACAGTTTAGTGAAACACTTAACCCATTAAGGACCAAGCATTGTAAATTTACGGCGCTTGGTCCTGGGCTTTAAGGCTTCGTTCACACAAGCGACGCAGCGTCACTTTGAGAAAATTGCAGCGATCTTGCATCACTGGTCCGTGTGATATCGCTGCAGTTTCTCGTGGTGCTACTGCAACTTTGTAGCACCGCATGCAAGGATTTTTTTAGGGGAGTGGGGGGCTTAAAATATAAGTCCTACCCTGAAAATAAGCCATAGCTGAAGAAAAAAAAGAAGTATACATCACCTTTCCGCTGCAGCTTCTCCCCGGGTTCCTGGCACTGGTCATCTTCGTCTCTTCAACTCCCACCTGCTGGAAATGATTGGCTGACGCTTAGCCAATCAGAGCCAGCACTCGATGAGTGCCTGTGATTGGTTCACCCAGCGCTGGCTGTGATTGGCTAAGTCCATATAAGAAAGAGATCCGGCAGCACTTCAGGATGCAATGAAAAATCCAATGGTTGTTTATTTACCCATCACCCACAGACAGCGACGTTTCGGCTTGAATAAGCCTTCTTCATGCTAACAAAGTATGGTCTAAACAGGTCTTTTATAGCAGAGTGCATACATCCATAACCAATCACAGATCATCGCAATTTAGTTAATTAAAAACACCCCTTGGTTAACTTACATACTGGTGGTCTGCGTCTCCTCCACGCTACATACTGCCACATGTCTGCAGCGTCTGAATAAACCTCATGCGCATGTCAGAGAGTGTTCCCGGACGTATTATGCTACCGCGCATGCGCGGCGCCATTTTGTTGGAGCCCAAGGCACTAGAGCTCTCCCTTTGAGAGACTGTAGGTAAAATCCATCACTGCGCATGCGCGGCGCCATTTTGGAAGGAACCTCCATGCTAGGCCTTTCTTAGTAGGTATCACATGCAAGATATCGTGCCACGTACCTCTGGCAGCGTTTTTCTACACTAGAAGATGCTGGATATCTCCAACGGGAGATCTATATACAGTTCACATGTTAATATGTATAATGCACATATCCAATATATACATATACACATTACATGTTATATAGTGCATGTAAATAAGGGAACCAGTTAGGTCCATCTTTCCCAACAAATGTAATATAGTACTAGGTGTATTTATACATATTGGGATATGCCTCAAATGGGGTTAAAAAACCCTCTTATTCTTTGCATTATCCTTTCAAATGTACATGTTGGGATATCCATAATATAATTACACCCATATCTATAGAATATCCTAGAAATAGAACACAAGACGGTCCAATTTTCAAATGCACAAATTTTATTTAGACACATAGGTCTGCATATAATAGTCATATTTTAGCCGTCAGCAATTCTGCATTTGATGCATGACAACGGCAAGGGATGCGGGAGGAGCACAGTACCAACAGCTGTAAGAACCTGTGAAAGAAAAAACAAAAAAGGGGGGGGGGGGGGGGGGAAGAGAAATTGGACATATAAACAAATCTATACAAAAAAGGGATGATAAAAGTACCTATAAATATTAGACAATGATGTTCATAGAATTAAATATGTGGCTGATAAGCATACTCCATATTGAGTCCCTTCAGGGTCATCGTGTCCAGTTCGTAGATCCATTTCAGTTCCCGTTTTTTCAAAAGGAGACAACGATCACCACCCCTCGGCGATTTCGGGACATGATCGATGACCCGATATCGAAACTGACTGATTGAGTGTCCCCGTTCAACGAAATGTCGTGCAACGGGTGATTCTTTACTCTCGGTCCTGATGGTACTTTTGTGCTTCACCATTCGTGATCTCACCTCTAGGGTCGTCTCTCCGACGTAACCCAAGCCACAAGGGCAGGTAATGAGGTAGATCATGAATGATGAAGCACATGTATATCCAGCCCCTATGGTGTACCTATTGCCTCTTAGTGGATGGAAAAAGTGGTCCCCCTTAATCAGGTTTCCACAGCAGGAACAATTTAGACAAGGAAAGTTGCCCTTCCTAGGGGGTTTAAGTGTAAGTTGTTTCTCAATCACAGCATTGGTGAAGTGTGAATGTACCACTCTGTCGCCGATGTTGGACCCCCTCTTGTAGGCCATCAAAGGAACCCTCGCAAACTCAGGGACTTCCGGACACCCCAATTCAAGTAATGACCAATGTTTTCTAATGATACCAGAAATAGCATAGCTCTCCGTGCCATACGTGGAAACAAAAGGTATCCTCGCCCCATCCGCCCTCCTGTTTTTGGGGACCAAAAGCTCACTTTGTGTCAAAGCTCTAGCTCTCTCGCAAGCCCCCTGTATCATATCTGCCGGGTAACCCCTACGTCGGGATTTGTCACACATGTCGCTCAATCGTTTGTCTACTGTATCATCATGCGTTATGCGTCTGACGCGCAATAATTGGCTCCATGGTAGAGATCGTTTCATTGTCAATGGATGATAACTATCATACAATAAGAGACTATTGCGGTCCGTATCTTTAGTGTGCAGATCCGTACATAGTCTGGTGCCTACTTTCCTAATCAGGACGTCCAGAAATTGCATTTCCGTAAGGGAGTATGATAAGGTAAACTTTAACTCCGGATAAATGGAGTTTAGGAATCCATGAAATTGCATGAGTTCCGTCAACGTTCCATTCCAGAGGACAAAAATGTCATCGATGTATCTACCCCAATATTGCAAATAGCATCTAAAGGGGGATACATAGATGTATCTCTCCTCCAAATCCCTGACAAAAATGTTGGCATATGTTGGTGCCATATTAGATCCCATGGCAGTGCCCTGCCGCTGCCGGTAGTACACCCCCCGGAACAAGAAATAATTGTTCATGAGGATGTACTCCAGCAGCAACAGGGCAAAGCCAACACATACTCTTGCCACGCAGACCAACACCCCCCAGGGAAAAGCCCCCACGGGTGTTGGTCTGCGCGGCAACAGCCGGGACCTGTGTGGCAAAAAAACTCTTCAATCTTATATGTCTGTATAATCGACGTAAGTCCAAATTCAAAGAGAACCAATCTGTCCTAGATTTTGGGCAAAAAGAAAGTCCCTTAGATAGGACAGATACCTCAATAGAAGTCAGTGGTCTGGAGGAGATATTTACCACTATGTCCTTTGGTGGAATCTCTGTTGATCTATCGGTGGCCTCTTGGTCGATCTCGTCGAGATCCCTTCTCCTTCTCTTCCGGGACCTATGGTGTTTTCGTCCTCCCCTGGATTTTCGACGGATGGGCCATCCTTCCTCTTCCTCCTCGTAGCTCCCGCTTGGCCTAAAAAAGACGAAGTCGATGCAATAGTGCCACTTTCAGTAATGCTTGAGTCATCCGTCGAAACGGATCCTCTAGATGAAAACCCAAAACGAGCCCCTATTTCTGGGAGCACGTCTTCTCTGCCGTCGTTGTCCCCCCATATTGTCGAATGGTTCAGAGATTTTACTTTTTGAAGACTGCCAATTGAAAACACGGCCATGACTATAATCGTCAATGTCACGGAACCATTTTATTTTCTTGATGTTTTCCAATTCGTGTTGATGCCGATTTAATATGGTGGATTTTTTATCTTTATGCAAATCCCAGTTTTCTTGGGACATATTATCCAATATGCCCCTCTCTATTGTTGATATTCGTTCTTTGCTGGCTTGGATCTCCAATTGTAAAATTCCACGTTTAGCACAATCATATCAAAAGCAAATTTATTTACAATTCCTTCAAACTTCGAGCAAAATGCTCCAGGTATACCCACCACCTTTTCGTATTCTGACAATGATGCAAGTAGAATTATGTCTGTTGCACGTGATGGGACGTTTTTGGGTCAACCGACGACCGATATGTTATTACGCAAGTGGGAAATAGAGAGTAAGAAGAATATTTCTCTTTCCCTGCATATGACAACTCTCTGCGAATATTATAAAGCAAAGAGAATCCCTAGAGGATTACGTCCCCACATCAGGCCAACATTGATGGCTGATAACAAAGCATTTTGCTCGAAGTTTGAAGGAATTGTAAATAAATTTGCTTTTGATATGATTGTGCTAAACGTGGAATTTTACAATTGGAGATCCAAGCCAGCAAAGAACGAATATCAACAATAGAGAGGGGCATATTGGATAATATGTCCCAAGAAAACTGGGATTTGCATAAAGATAAAAAATCCACCATATTAAATCGGCATCAACACGAATTGGAAAACATCAAGAAAATAAAATGGTTCTGTGACATTGACGATTATAGTCATGGCCGTGTTTTCAATTGGCAGTCTTCAAAAAGTAAAATCTCTGAACCATTCGACAATATGGGGGGACAACGACGGCAGAGAAGACGTGCTCCCAGAAATAGGGGCTCGTTTTGGGTTTTCATCTAGAGGATCCGTTTCGACGGATGACTCAAGCATTACTGAAAGTGGCACTATTGCATCGACTTCGTCTTATTTAGGCCAAGCGGGAGCTACGAGGAGGAAGAGGAAGGATGGCCCATCCGTCGAAAATCCAGGGGAGGACGAAAACACCATAGGTCCCGGAAGAGAAGGAGAAGGGATCTCGACGAGATCGACTAAGAGGCCACCGATAGATCAACGGAGATTCCACCAAAGGACATAGTGGTAAATATCTCCTCCAGACCACTGACTTCTATTGAGGTATCTGTCCTATCTAAGGGACTTTCTTTTTGCCCAAAATCTAGGACAGATTGTTTCTCTTTGAATTTGGACTTACGTCGATTATACAGACATATAAGATTGAAGAGATTTTTTGTCACACAGGTCCCGGCTGTTGCCGCGCAGACCAACACCCGTGGGGGCTTTTCCCTGGGGGGTGTTGGTCTGCGTGGCAAGAGTACGTATCAACCCCCTACTACTAATCCATATGTTGAAGTTTTCATCAAAGAAGTTGACAGAGATATTGAGAAATTGAGATTAAAATCTTTGACTAGCAAACGCAAACAACACTATAATCTAACAAAAGCTGAATATATTGCTCTTAATACCTTGTCCGCAGATAAGAGTATTACCATCAAACCTGCGGACAAGGGAGGAGCAATAGTAGTCATGGACACATGCATGTGCATCCAGGAGATACAGGGTCAACTAAATGTAGTGGAGGTATATGAAAAACTTTGGTATAATCCTACTTCAAAATTGCAGACCCAATTGCGGATCATGTTTAATGAGGCCCTTATTCAGGGCATCATAGACTCTGATCTGCTGAAATTTTTGGACGTACAACATCTGATACTGCCAACACTATACGTCCTCCCGAAGATACACAAAAATCTTAAACAGCCACCAGGGAGACCCATTGTCTCGGGCTGTGGCTCACTTTTTTCCAACATTGCCCGGTTCTTAGACAGACTCCTGCGGGTCTATGCGGAGGGTGCCTCTTCATACATTAAGGATACTACACACTTCCTTAATCGAATTCTGCCTATGACTGTAACAGAGAATACCATCTTGGTCTCGTTTGACGTGACGGCTCTCTACACCTCCATCACACATGCTGGGGGTGTGGAGGCTGTTACGAGATATCTTGTTGCATCGGATATGGATGGATCTTGTGTTGGCTTTGCCCTGTCGCTGCTGGAGTACATCCTCATGAACAATTATTTCTTGTTCCGGGGGGTGTACTACCGGCAGCGGCAGGGCACTGCCATGGGATCTAATATGGCACCAACATATGCCAACATTTTTGTCAGGGATTTGGAGGAGAGATACATCTATGTATCCCCCTTTAGATGCTATTTGCAATATTGGGGTAGATACATCGATGCCATTTTTGTCCTCTGGAATGGAACGTTGACGGAACTCATGCAATTTCATGGATTCCTAAACTCCATTTATCCGGAGTTAAAGTTTACCTTATCATACTCCCTTACGGAAATGCAATTTCTGGACGTCCTGATTAGGAAAGTAGGCACCAGACTATGTACGGATCTGCACACTAAAGATACGGACCGCAATAGTCTCTTATTGTATGATAGTTATCATCCATTGACAATGAAACGATCTCTACCATGGAGCCAATTATTGCGCGTCAGACGCATAACGCATGATGATACAGTAGACAAACGATTGAGCGACATGTGTGACAAATTCCGACGTAGGGGTTACCCGGCAGATATGATACAGGGGGCTTGCGAGAGAGCTAGAGCTTTGACACAAAGTGAGCTTTTGGTCCCCAAAAACAGGAGGGCGGATGGGGCGAGGATACCTTTTGTTTCCACGTATGGCACGGAGAGCTATGCTATTTCTGGTATCATTAGAAAACATTGGTCATTACTTGAATTGGGGTGTCCGGAAGTCCCTGAGTTTGCGAGGGTTCCTTTGATGGCCTACAAGAGGGGGTCCAACATCGGCGACAGAGTGGTACATTCACACTTCACCAATGCTGTGATTGAGAAACAACTTACACTTAAACCCCCTAGGAAGGGCAACTTTCCTTGTCTAAATTGTTCCTGCTGTGGAAACCTGATTAAGGGGGACCACTTTTTCCATCCACTAAGAGGCAATAGGTACACCATAGGGGCTGGATATACATGTGCTTCATCATTCATGATCTACCTCATTACCTGCCCTTGTGGCTTGGGTTACGTCGGAGAGACGACCCTAGAGGTGAGATCACGAATGGTGAAGCACAAAAGTACCATCAGGACTGAGAGTAAAGAATCACCCGTTGCACGACATTTCGTTGAACGGGGACACTCAATCAGTCAGTTTCGATATCGGGTCATCGATCATGTCCCGAAATCGCCGAGGGGTGGTGATCGTTGTCTCCTTTTGAAAAAACGGGAACTGAAATGGATCTACGAACTGGACACGATGACCCCGAAGGGACTCAATATGGAGTATGCTTATCAGCCACATATTTAATTCTATGATCATTGTCTAATATTTATAGGTACTTTTATCATCCCTTTTTTGTATAGATTTGTTTTTATGTCCAATTTCTCTTCCCCCCCCCCCTTTTTTGTTTTTTCTTTCACAGGTTCTTACAGCTGTTGGTACTGTGCTCCTCCCGCATCCCTTGCCGTTGTCATGCATCAAATGCAGAATTGCTGACGGCTAAAATATGACTATTATATGCAGACCTATGTGTCTAAATAAAATTTGTGCATTTGAAAATTGGACCGTCTTGTGTTCTATTTCTAGGATATTCTATAGATATGGGTGTAATTATATTATGGATATCCCAACATGTACATTTGAAAGGATAATGCAAAGAATAAGAGGTTTTTTTAACCCCATTTGAGGCATATCCCAATATGTATAAATACACCTAGTACTATATTACATTTGTTGGGAAAGATGGACCTAACTGGTTCCCTTATTTACATGCACTATATAACATGTAATGTGTATATGTATATATTGGATATGTGCATTATACATATTAACATGTGAACTGTATATAGATCTCCCGTTGGAGATATCCAGCATCTTCTAGTGTAGAAAAACGCTGCCGGAGGTACGTGGCACGATATCTTGCATGTGATACCTACTAAGAAAGGCCTAGCATGGAGGTTCCTTCCAAAATGGCGCCGCGCATGCGCAGTGATGGATTTTACCTACAGTCTCTCAAAGGGAGAGCTCTAGTGCCTTGGGCTCCAACAAAATGGCGCCGCGCATGCGCGGTAGCATAATACGTCCGGGAACACTCTCTGACATGCGCATGAGGTTTATTCAGACGCTGCAGACATGTGGCAGTATGTAGCGTGGAGGAGACGCAGACCACCAGTATGTAAGTTAACCAAGGGGTGTTTTTAATTAAAGGGGTTGTCCCGCGCCGAAAGGTTTTTTTTTTTTTTTCAATAGCCCCCCCGTTCGGCGCGAGACAAACCCGATGCAGGGGTTTAAAAATAAAAACCGGATAGTACTTACCCGAATCCCCGCGCTCCGGTGACTTCTTACTAACCTTGCGAAGATGGCCGCCGGGATCTTCACCCTCGTTGGACCGCAGGTCTTCTGTGCGGTCCATTGCCGATTCCAGCCTCCTGATTGGCTGGAATCGGCACACGTGACGGGGCGGAGCTACGAGGAGCAGCTCTCCAGCACGAGCAGCCCCATTCAACATGGAGAAGACCGGACTGCGCAAGCGCGTCTAATCGGGCGATTAGACGCTGAAAATTAGACGGCACCATGGAGACGGGGACGCTAGCAACGGAACAGGTAAGTGAATAACTTCTGTATGGCTCATATTTAATGCACGATGTATATTACAAAGTGCATTAATATGGCCATACAGAAGTGTATACCCAAACTTTGTTTCGCGGGACAACCCCTTTAACTAAATTGCGATGATCTGTGATTGGTTATGGATGTATGCACTCTGCTATAAAAGACCTGTTTAGACCATACTTTGTTAGCATGAAGGCGGCTTATTCAAGCCGAAACGTCGCTGTCTGTGGGTGATGGGTAAATACCATTGGATTTTTCATTGCATCCTGAAGTGCTGCCGGATCCCTTTCTTATATGGACTTTTGATTTGGAGGCATTGGTTTGGATCTCCTTACTGGTGATTGCACATAGGTCTAACCCCTATTGGGATTTCTTTTTTGTGCTGCTGATTCAATCTCTTTGATAAAATTGTGATTGGTTAAGTGTCAGCCAATCACAGCCAGCGTTTTCAGGAGTTGGGGATTTTTCAATCCGTGGCCAGATGATGATGAAGAGAAACAATGCCAGGCGAAGAGGAGAAGCTGCTGCGGTGTCGGAGAGCGCTTCTAAGGTGATGTATACTGTTTTTCTAATTTTTCCCTGCAGCTAGGGCTTAGATTTGGCTTTGACAGTAGGATTTCCTACTGTCAAAGTTGCATCGCACCACACGAAAACATGGATTATACCTACCTGATAATCAGGTTTCCAGGAGTCTCCACGACAGCACCAATTGAGATTGCCTCCTCCTGATAGGACAGGAACATACTGAGAGGTTAAAAGCTCCCCCCCTTCCCCACTTTCCTCAGTGGTTTCTAACGAATTGCCGGGGTAGGAGCTTAAATTAAATTCTTTCCCTAACTAGGATTTTTTATTTTTTTTTGGAGGGGGAATTATATTCTATAATTTCTTTTCTATCCATTTAGGGGGGGAAGGTACGGGTGCTGTCGTGGAGACTCCTGGAAACCTGATTATCAGGTAGGTATAATCCATTTTTCCCCCAGTCGTCTCCACGACAGCACCAATTGAGACGTACCAACTAAAGTCTTTTCCTAGGGTGGGATTGCTGCCGAGAGGACTTTGCGGCCGAAGGCCATGTCCTCGTCCTGCTGCACTTTTACCCTATAATGTTTAATGAACGTGTGGTTTTTTTTCCAGACTGCGGCTTTGCATATCTGCTCGACCGAGGCTGAGCTATGTTCGGCCCATGAGGATGCTGCTGCCCTTGTAGAATGGGTTCTAAGAGCTAAGGGGATTTCCTTCCCGAGGGCCTTATAGGACTCTATGATGGCCAGGCGGATCCACCTGGCTATGGAGTTTTTTGCCGCTTTGTTCCCTTTATTTGGGCCACTGAACTGGACGAACAGGTTGTCGTCCCGTCTCCAGTGGCTTGTAGCATCTATGTAGCCTAGGACTGCTCTCCTGACGTCCAGGCAGCTTAGGATATTTTTCTTCCTCGTTTTTAGGTTTGCTAAAAAATGAGGGAATTATTACGTCCTGGGACCTATAAAAATGTGATACCACCTTTGGCATGAAGGCAGGGTCCGTTTTAAATACTAATTTGGAGTCCGAGATTTTTAGAAATGGGTGGCGAATGGACAAAGCCTGAAGCTCGCTAACCCTCCTCGCAGACGTGATGGCTACTAGAAAAACGGTCTTGATCGTAAGCATTTTTATCGGAAGTGCTTCGATTGGCTCGAATGGTTCCGCTGACATGGCCCTTAGAACCCAATTAAGGTTCCAGTCTGGAACAAGTTTTATGGGTCTAGGTCGTAATCTAGCTGCTGCTGTCAGGAACCTGTTGACCCATCTATTGTCCGTAAACTTTGTGTCGCATATGGCGCTAAGGGCTGCGACCTGGACCTTCAGGGTACTTAGAGAGAGGCCCATCTGTAGGCCCTCCTGCAAGAATTCTAAGATCAAAGGGATGCTCGGGATAGAATCCCCGGAATCCCTTCCCTGTCTCCATGAGGAGAACCTTCTCCAAACCTTCTGGTATATAAGGTGGGTCGTCTTTTTTCTGCTGGACATTAACGTTTCTACCACTCTTTGTGAGAATCCCTTCCCCCTTAGTGAGGATTCCTCAAGAGCCATGCTGTTAAGTGGAGTCTGTCTAAGCCCGGGTGGTTCAGTGGCCCCTGTGATAGCAGATCTGTCCAGGTCGGAAAGGTGACTGGGTCCTGGACACTCAATGTTGTCAGAAGACCGAACCAACTTCTCTTGGGCCAGAAGGGGGTCACCAGGATTAGCGTGCATACCTGGGTTCTGAAATGTTGTAAGACCCTGGGGATCAGCGGTATCGGAGGAAACGCGTACGCTAGCCCCTTTCCCCAGTCCTGGCCTAGGGCGTCTATTGCTGTAGGACGATCTCCTGGCCGGAGGGAGAAGAAATTGCCTACTTTGGCGTTCTCCCTGGTTGCAAATAGGTCCAATTGTGGGGTCCCCCACCGGTTGGTCAGGATTCTGAATGCCTCCAGGGAGAGAGACCATTCTCCTGGGTCTATCTGCCTCCTGCTGAGGAAGTCCGCTTTTTGGTTTAGCGTCCCTTTTAAGTGTGTTGCCGTGATCGAAAGGATCCGGCCCTCTGCCCAGTGGAATATTTTCTGCGAAATGTTTTGCAGGGCAGGCGACCTTGTGCCCCCCTTGTGCGAATATGGGCGACCGTGGTGGTATTGTCCGACAGTATCTTTATATGCTGGTTCCGTAGCGAGTTTCCTAACTGCTGTAGGACCCACCATACGGCCTGTAGCTCTCTGTAATTGGAGGATTGTTCTTTTATCCTTTGGGACCACGGGCCCTGAAAGAACTGGTTCCCCACATGCGCTCCCCATCCCCAGGCGCTTGCATCCGTTGTGATGTGCGTGCCTGGGTTTTGTAGCCAATGAACCCCTTCCTGCAGGTTCGCTGGGGATGTCCACCAACGCAGGGATGTTTTCACTGTGTTTGGGATATACATTTTTGTCCCTAGCGAGGACTGCTTCTTGTCCCATGTGGATAGGACGGATGCCTGTAGAGCTCTGGTGTGAGCCTGGGCCCATGCTACTCCGGGAATGCATGATGTTAGGCTTCCCAGGAGAGACATGGCTTCCCAAATTGTGCATGATCATTTCTGTAGGAAGGATCTGACCAGCCTTTGGATTTTTTGTATTTTTTCCTCCGGCAGGCAGGAGCATTGTAATTCTGAGTTGAGCGTTATGCCTAAAAACGTCTTCTTCCTGTCGGGGTCTAAGCTGGATTTTTCCCAGTTAATGATCCATCCTAGAGACTGGAGGAGTTCTAGCACTATCCCCAGGTGCTTCGTTAGTAGTTTCCTGGACTCTGCTATTATTAAAATATCGTCCAGGTAAGGTATTATTAGGACCGACTTTTTCCTCAGGTAGGCAGCTACCTCTGCCATAATTTTGGTAAAAATTCTGGGTGCTGAGGAGATCCCGAAAGGCAGGCATCTGAATTGGTGGTGCTCTATTCCTTTGCCCATATCCACTGCAAACCTTAGGTATCTTTGGGACCCCTCGTGGATCGGTATGTGGAAATAAGCGTCCTTCAGATCGATGGATGCCATGTAGGCCCCTTTGGGAATCAACTTTATCGTTGAAGAGATGGACTCCATTTTGAATTTTCTGTACCTGACACAGGTGTTCAAAGGCTTCAGATTCACTATCATCCGCTGTTTCCCGCAAGGTTTTCTTACTAGGAAGAGCCTGGAATAATGGCCCTGAGTTTCCTCGTTTTTCGATACGGGGGATATTGCGTTTAGATGTTGCAGGTCCCGAACGCGCTCTGCCTTAGTAAGTGTAACTGTTGCCCTGAGCCTCCTGTGATAATGAATTTCCTTCTGGGGAGGGACACCAGTTCTATCTGGTATCCCTGCTGTAGGATCTTTGGAATCCATGGGCCTTCGCAAATTGCGGCCCATTGGTCCACAAAGTTCCCCAGACTTGCCCCTACGGAGCTGGCGTCAGGGTCTCTGCTTGGGCTCCCCCTGGTGGGGATTAAAGAGGATATTTCTCCCTCTGCCCCCCTTGGGGTAACTCCAGCGGCCTGTCTTGCCCTTGCCTCAGTAGGCCTCGGGCTGTTGCCCTGGGGTTCGGAAGAAGGTCTTCCCTCTCTGCGGCTTTTCTTCCGGGAATCCATTTTTTTTGTCGGCCGCCTTCTCCAGGATTTTGTCTAGGTCTGGTCCGAACAAAAACTGACCGTAGAACGGGAGGGCGCATAGTTTATTTTTTGAGGCTAGGTCGCCTGACCATGATTTCAGCCATAGTACTCTTCTGGCTGAGTTAGATCGGGCTGTAGCTTTTGCCGAGAGTTTAACCATTTCGGCCGCGGCATCCGCTAGGAAATTTGTCGCCATACGCAGGATAGGTAGGGAATTTAGGATCTGTTCCCTTGGTGTTTTATTGGTTAAGTGTAGCTCCAGCTGTTCGAGCCATACCCCCAGAGTGCGCGCCACGCAAGTGGCTGCGATCCCTGGCCTAAGTATGCTTGCTGCTGCCTCCCATGATTTTTGTAGAAGGCCTTCGGCTTTGCGATCCATGGGATCTTTTAACTGTGCGGTGTCCTCAAAGGGCAGGCTTGTCCTCCTAGCTACTTTGGCCACTGGGACGTCTACCTTGGGTATCTCCTCCCAGCTTGCGCAAACTTCCTCCTAGAATGGGTACCTTCTTTTTACCCCTCTAGCGGAGAAGGAACCTGCGTCTGGTTTCTTCCACTCCTTTTGGATAATTTTAATGATGTTTTTGTGGACAGGGAAGGTATGTTTACGCCTCTCCCCTAGTCCACCGAATATCTCATCTTGCAGGGTGCGTGGTTCTCTGGGCTCTTCCATTTTTAATGTAGCCCTGACTGACTTAATCAATTCTGTTAAGTCGTCCTGACGGAAAAGGTATCTTTTGTAGTCCTCATCGTCTGAGGACTCCTCGGCCGCCTGTTCCTCTTGCTCCGATCCGATAGAACTCTCGGAGTCGGAAGGCTCGTCAGGAACATACGCCTTTTTCTGGCATTTCTCTGGTGGCGCCAGCTGTGACGTTAGGGTTGATCGAACCTCCTCCTTCACCAATTTCCTTACGTCCTCCATGAATCCCCCCCGATTCCTCTCTGACTAGCCTAGCTACGCATGCCTTGCATAGAGGCCTCTGGTACGTAGCTGGCAGTCTCGTCCCGCACTCCACGCATTTTTTGGGTTTTGTTCTGGGGGGGGGGGGGGGGGGGGGGGGGATGTCTTTTTTATCCCCCTGACAAACAAAAAAAAAGGGTAAGTATTTTTTGCGGGTAAATATGCAATTTTTCCATATACAATACATTGGATTTTGCATTTTGTATTTTTTGCAGCACTGGCTACTTACGGCCGCTGAGGCTGAGGTTTCAGCTATCTCTGGGGCTGGAGCACTCATTACTGTACCGGTGCTGCAGACACCCTGCAAACCTGTAGTGCTGGTCCACCTTCTGGCTTCTCTCAGGTTCCTTATTTTGAATTTTCGCGCTCCTGCGCTAAGCCCCGCCCCCTCCGTGCGGCTCCTGATGCGAGCGTGATGACGTCACCACGCTGGACATGTGACGCGACGCCCCGCCCCCCGCCGTCAAAGGGTTTCCTGGAGCGCTGCGCTGTGACTATACAAGGAGGAGGAGGGGGACTGAGGCTCCCGCTTTGTACCCCCCATGGGCCGCCGCGGGAGGAACCTGGCCCAGGGGTTACCACCCCATGTGGCGTCCCGGGAGTCGTCTGGCTGGGAAGGGAGGACAGGCTGACCCACTGCCCTCCGATCCGCCCGTGAGTATGCTTTGGCTGGCTTCTCCACCAGCCCTTCTCAGAGATCCTGCCTCCTGGCAGGACAGGAAGACACTGAGGAAAGTGGGGAAGGGGGGGAGCTTTTAACCTCTCAGTGTGTTCCTGTCCTATCAGGAGGAGGCAATCTCAATTGGTGCTGTCGTGGAGACGACTGGGGGAAAATCCCGTTTTCGAGTGATACGATGCCACAGAGAGGAAGGCTCTATAGGGAAACATGGGCTACAAAACCTCACGAGTCGTGGTAATATCGCCGGACCCACAAGGTTCCCCAAAATGGCGGCGCTAGCGAGGACTCAAGCAGCATTCCCGCTAGGTGCAGCGAGGACACAAGCGAAGAGCGGGTGCCAGAGAAGCCTTTTCTGTCCCTTCAGAGGTCAAAGAGACAACCTCCTGTGTGCTGCCATGATGGACAACCTGGAAACATTCAGCTACTGAACCACGTGAGAAGAAAACATGGCGCTGCGTTTCAATGCTGGATTGGTGTTTTCATGAAACTGCGGTCTGGTAGTCAGAAACGCTGTCCCTCTGTAGCGCTCAGCACACCCTCCCGTGGTGCCTAGTAATACCCCTCCACCCCTCCCCCTCCGGCAGCGCCTGGTAAACCCCCTGTGGCACACGCTACACCCTTATTAGATTTCAAATTCTAATAGTCTGGTGATGACTAAAAATATTCTGCCCTGAGGGGTCAGAGTAACAACTAGAGCGTCTGTGGTCTCTGCATCTACCTGGTGATCCAATGGAAGGAGCGCATGTTCTTCTGAGTAACAAAGTGGAAGGTCAGGTCTGGGGGGCGGCATTGGTGGGCTTGTCCCGCATCTCACTGGAGGACACAAAGGGGATTAAATCAATCTAGTATTTATTCTTGTCCTCTTACCTGGTGACCCCGCCCCCAGCATGGCGGCCGCGTACACATCCCGCCGGCCCTCTACATACTCCCACTCCTCTTACCTGGTGACCCTGCCTCCAGCATGGCGGCCACGTACACATCCCTCTACATACTCCCACTCCTCTTACCTGGTGACCCCGCCTCCATCATGGCGGTCGCGTACATATCCCTCTACATACTCCCACTCCTCTTACCTGGTGACCCCACCTCCATCATGGCGGCCGCGTACACATCCCGCCGGCCCTCTACATACTCCCACTCCTCTTACCTGGTGATCCCGCCTCCAACATGGCGGCCGCGTACACATCCCTCTACATACTCCCACTCCTCTTACCTGGTGACCCCGCCTCCAGCATGGCGGCCGCGTACACATCCCGCCGGCCCTCTACATACTCCCACTCCTCCATGGAGAAATAGACGGCCACATCCTGACACCTTATAGGAACCTGACAACACAATAGCCAGTCATCAGCCAGAGCCCCCCGCTAGAATGTCCCCCCACATTCCCCGCAGTCACCTCTCCTGTCAGCAGCTCCGTCATCTTGTTGGTGAGTTCTAGAAGCTTCTGGATCAGGGAGTGAGGATGGATGATGGGAGTCGCTGTCTTCTTCACTGCTGTGTACTCCTGTGGATGGAGGGAGACGTGTAGAGAACTTACTGTGTATGACCTGCGTTACTTGTTATTTAAGGGGTTAATACGTCTCCATTCACATCGTGTTGTTGGGATCCAGGAGTACAAAAATAGTCAACATGGCTGCATTTTTGTACTTCTTATCAAATACTAGTGTATGTAAGCGTTATATTATGTATTATCACATGGCAGGGTGTAGCGTCCAGCGGCGGCCGCCGGTGAAGGCGTAGCGTCATTGTAACCCCAATCTACTTACAGGACCCACGGCTCGGCCTGGAATGGAGGGAACACCCATTGGACTTCAGGGCACAACTGAATAGATTCCAGGCCCCATTGCTCGCTTGTAGAGCCATCAAGGTACAAAAACAATAGAACGCCCCCCAAAAGTGACCCCATTTTGAAATCTAGACCCCATAGCCCGTTTATCTAGGTGTGTACTGAGCATTCTGACTCCACGGTTTTTTACAAAAATTATTATAAACAGGTGAAAAATTGTTAAGATTTTATTTTTTTCATCAATGTCACTTTCATGAGTTTCCTTTTTTCAAGCACCCCAAATGTTATAGCACTGGTTCTTCTGTGCTCGGCAATACCCCCATTGTGGCCCCAATCTGGTTACTGGACCCATGGCTCGGCCTGGAATGCAGGGAATGCCCGTTGGACTTCAGGACACAACTGAATAAACTCCAGGCCCAATTGTCCCTTGTGCAGAAAAAAACTGACTCCCTAAAAAGACCCCCCACCCCATTTGGCGTCCCCTAAATTCTAGATACAAGTAATACTGCAAACTGTGTGGTATGTCTGAAGACAGGGGGAATCCGCCAGAATCCGGCGCTCACATTCGACAGACTATGAGCAGACTCAAGTAACCCCAAGTATCTCCAGGGAATGACAAGAAGGGCATTCTTCAGTCTAGCTTTACTCCTTTACTCCCTTCTCTTCTCCTGTACCCGGATTAGCAGAGTACGGCTTCTGCGGCAGACTTACACCAGACCGCCACCTACAGCTACACCTAGGGTTGCCACCCAACCGTTAATTCACCAGCCTGGCTGGTGGCGGTATATTTTTTTTACCGGCCCTTAGAGGCCAGTATTCTTGAATGTTTCCTGCAGGAAGATCCCGGTTGAGCGGTCGGTGGAGGCCGGCTACACGGCCAGACTGCGGAGCTGACAGCCGGCTTTGATCTCCTCATGAACTGGCGGCGCTCAGAGAGGAGATTCTCCTACATCCAGATATCCGGCCGCCAGCTCCAGAGATCAGGCGCTGCTAATAGTGTATGGGCTGCTAGGAGGAAGGGTCACCTGACTGGACTGGAAGGGGCAGGGCTTACCATTAATGCAGCTCTATGGAAGGAAGAGGAGGCGGGGGAAGGGCTGGGAGGGCTGCTGTGGTGAAAGGCAATGAGGAGGGGGAGCAGAGCGCGAGGAAGGCAATGAGGAGAGGGAGCAGAGCGCGAGGAAGGCAATGAGGAGAGGGAGCAGAGCGCGAGGAAGGCAATGGGGAGAGGGAGCAGAGCGCGAGGAAGGCAATGGGGAGAGGGAGCAGAGCGCGAGGAAGGCAATGGGGAGAGGGAGCAGAGCGCGAGGAAGGCAATGGGGAGAGGGAGCAGAGCGCGAGGAAGGCAATGGGGAGGGCGAGCAGAGCGCGAGCAAGGCAATGGGGAGGGCGAGCAGAGCGCGAGCAAGGCAATGGGGAGGGCGAGCAGAGCGCGAGCAAGGCAATGGGGAGGGCGAGCAGAGCGCGAGCAAGGCAATGGGGAGGGCGAGCAGAGCGCGAGCAAGGCAATGGGGAGGGCGAGCAGAGCGCGAGCAAGGCAATGGGGAGGGGGAGCAGAGCGCGAGCAAGGCAATGGGGAGGGGGAGCAGAGCGCGAGGAAGGCAATGGGGAGGGGGAGCAGAGCGCGAGGAAGGCAATGGGGAGGGGGAGCAGAGCGCGAGGAAGGCAATGGGGAGGGGGAGCAGAGCGCGAGGAAGGCAATGGGGAGGGGGAGCAGAGCGCGAGGAAGGCAATGGGGAGGGGGAGCAGAGCGCGAGGAAGGCAATGGGAAGGGGGAGCAGAGCGCGAGGAAGGCAATGGGGAGGGGGAGCAGAGCGCGAGGAAGGCAATGGGGAGGGGGAGCAGAGCGCGAGGAAGGCAATGGGGAGGGGGAGCAGAGCGCGAGGAAGGCAATGGGGAGGGGGAGCAGAGCGCGAGGAAGGCAATGGGGAGGGGGAGCAGAGCGCGAGGAAGGCAATGGGGAGGGGGAGCAGAGCGCGAGGAAGGCAATGGGGAGGGGGAGCAGAGCGCGAGGAAGGCAATGGGGAGGGGGAGCAGAGCGCGAGGAAGGCAATGGGGAGGGGGAGCAGAGCGCGAGGAAGGCAATGGGGAGGGGGAGCAGAGCGCGAGGAAGGCAATGGGGAGGGGGAGCAGAGCGCGAGGAAGGCAATGGGGAGGGGGAGCAGAGCGCGAGGAAGGCAATGGGGAGGGGGAGCAGAGCGCGAGGAAGGCAATGGGGAGGGGGAGCAGAGCGCGAGGAAGGCAATGGGGAGGGGGAGCAGAGCGCGAGGAAGGCAATGGGGAGGGGGAGCAGAGCGCGAGGAAGGCAATGGGGAGGGGGAGCAGAGCGCGAGGAAGGCAATGGGGAGGGGGAGCAGAGCGCGAGGAAGGCAATGGGGAGAGGGAGCAGAGCGCGAGGAAGGCAATGGGGAGAGGGAGCAGAGCGCGAGGAAGGCAATGGGGAGAGGGAGCAGAGCGCGAGGAAGGCAATGGGGAGAGGGAGCAGAGCGCGAGGAAGGCAATGGGGAGAGGGAGCAGAGCGCGAGGAAGGCAATGGGGAGAGGGAGCAGAGCGCGAGGAAGGCAATGGGGAGAGGGAGCAGAGCGCGAGGAAGGCAATGGGGAGAGGGAGCAGAGCGCGAGGAAGGCAATGGGGAGAGGGAGCAGAGCGCGAGGAAGGCAATGGGGAGGAGGGAGCAGAGCGCGAGGAAGGCAATGGGGAGAGGGAGCAGAGCGCGAGGAAGGCAATGAGGAGGGGGAGCAGAGCGCGAGGAAGGCAATGAGGAGGGGGAGCAGAGCGCGAGGAAGGCAATGAGGAGGGGGAGCAGAGCGCGAGGAAGGCAATGAGGAGGGGGAGCAGAGCGCGAGGAAGGCAATGAGGAGGGGGAGCAGAGCGCGAGGAAGGCAATGAGGAGGGGGAGCAGAGCGCGAGGAAGGCAATGAGGAGGGGGAGCAGAGCGCGAGGAAGGCAATGAGGAGGGGGAGCAGAGCGCGAGGAAGGCAATGAGGAGGGGGAGCAGAGCGCGAGGAAGGCAATGAGGAGGGGGAGCAGAGCGCGAGGAAGGCAATGAGGAGGGGGAGCAGAGCGCGAGGAAGGCAATGAGGAGGGGGAGCAGAGCGCGAGGAAGGCAATGAGGAGGGGGAGCAGAGCGCGAGGAAGGCAATGAGGAGAGGGAGCAGAGCGCGAGGAAGGCAATGAGGAGAGGGAGCAGAGCGCGAGGAAGGCAATGAGGAGAGGGAGCAGAGCGCGAGGAAGGCAATGAGGAGAGGGAGCAGAGCGCGAGGAAGGCAATGAGGAGAGGGAGCAGAGCGCGAGGAAGGCAATGAGGAGAGGGAGCAGAGCGCGAGGAAGGCAATGAGGAGAGGGAGCAGAGCGCGAGGAAGGCAATGAGGAGAGGGAGCAGAGCGCGAGGAAGGCAATGAGGAGAGGGAGCAGAGCGCGAGGAAGGCAATGAGGAGAGGGAGCAGAGCGCGAGGAAGGCAATGAGGAGAGGGAGCAGAGCGCGAGGAAGGCAATGAGGAGAGGGAGCAGAGCGCGAGGAAGGCAATGAGGAGAGGGAGCAGAGCGCGAGGAAGGCAATGAGGAGAGGGAGCAGAGCGCGAGGAAGGCAATGAGGAGAGGGAGCAGAGCGCGAGGAAGGCAATGAGGAGAGGGAGCAGAGCGCGAGGAAGGCAATGAGGAGAGGGAGCAGAGCGCGAGGAAGGCAATGAGGAGAGGGAGCAGAGCGCGAGGAAGGCAATGAGGAGAGGGAGCAGAGCGCGAGGAAGGCAATGAGGAGAGGGAGCAGAGCGCGAGGAAGGCAATGAGGAGAGGGAGCAGAGCGCGAGGAAGGCAATGAGGAGAGGGAGCAGAGCGCGAGGAAGGCAATGAGGAGAGGGAGCAGAGCGCGAGGAAGGCAATGAGGAGAGGGAGCAGAGCGCGAGGAAGGCAATGAGGAGAGGGAGCAGAGCGCGAGGAAGGCAATGAGGAGAGGGAGCAGAGCGCGAGGAAGGCAATGAGGAGAGGGAGCAGAGCGCGAGGAAGGCAATGAGGAGAGGGGAGCAGAGCGCGAGGAAGGCAATGAGGAGAGGGAGCAGAGCGCGAGGAAGGCAATGAGGAGAGGGAGCAGAGCGCGAGGAAGGCAATGAGGAGAGGGAGCAGAGCGCGAGGAAGGCAATGAGGAGAGGGAGCAGAGCGCGAGGAAGGCAATGAGGAGAGGGAGCAGAGCGCGAGGAAGGCAATGAGGAGAGGGAGCAGAGCGCGAGGAAGGCAATGAGGAGAGGGAGCAGAGCGCGAGGAAGGCAATGAGGAGAGGGAGCAGAGCGCGAGGAAGGCAATGAGGAGAGGGAGCAGAGCGCGAGGAAGGCAATGAGGAGAGGGAGCAGAGCGCGAGGAAGGCAATGAGGAGAGGGAGCAGAGCGCGAGGAAGGCAATGAGGAGAGGGAGCAGAGCGCGAGGAAGGCAATGAGGAGAGGGAGCAGAGCGCGAGGAAGGCAATGAGGAGAGGGAGCAGAGCGCGAGGAAGGCAATGAGGAGAGGGAGCAGAGCGCGAGGAAGGCAATGAGGAGAGGGAGCAGAGCGCGAGGAAGGCAATGAGGAGAGGGAGCAGAGCGCGAGGAAGGCAATGAGGAGAGGGAGCAGAGCGCGAGGAAGGCAATGAGGAGAGGGAGCAGAGCGCGAGGAAGGCAATGAGGAGAGGGAGCAGAGCGCGAGGAAGGCAATGAGGAGAGGGAGCAGAGCGCGAGGAAGGCAATGAGGAGAGGGAGCAGAGCGCGAGGAAGGCAATGAGGAGAGGGAGCAGAGCGCGAGGAAGGCAATGAGGAGAGGGAGCAGAGCGCGAGGAAGGCAATGGAGGAGAGGGAGCAGAGCGCGAGGAAGGCAATGGGGAGAGGGAGCAGAGCGCGAGGAAGGCAATGGGGAGAGGGAGCAGAGCGCGAGGAAGGCAATGGGAGAGGGAGCAGAGCGCGAGGAAGGCAATGGGGAGAGGGAGCAGAGCGCGAGGAAGGCAATGGGGAGAGGGAGCAGAGCGCGAGGAAGGCAATGGGGAGAGGGAGCAGAGCGCGAGGAAGGCAATGGGGAGAGGGAGCAGAGCGCGAGGAAGGCAATGGGGAGAGGGAGCAGAGCGCGAGGAAGGCAATGGGGAGAGGGAGCAGAGCGCGAGGAAGGCAATGGGGAGAGGGAGCAGAGCGCGAGGAAGGCAATGGGGAGAGGGAGCAGAGCGCGAGGAAGGCAATGGGGAGAGGGGAGCAGAGCGCGAGGAAGGCAATGGGGAGAGGGAGCAGAGCGCGAGGAAGGCAATGGGGAGAGGGAGCAGAGCGCGAGGAAGGCAATGGGGAGAGGGAGCAGAGCGCGAGGAAGGCAATGGGGAGAGGGAGCAGAGCGCGAGGAAGGCAATGGGGAGGGGGAGCAGAGCGCGAGGAAGGCAATGGGGAGGGGGAGCAGAGCGCGAGGAAGGCAATGGGGAGGGGGAGCAGAGCGCGAGGAAGGCAATGGGGAGGGGGAGCAGAGCGCGAGGAAGGCAATGGGGAGGGGGAGCAGAGCGCGAGGAAGGCAATGGGGAGGGGGAGCAGAGCGCGAGGAAGGCAATGGGGAGGGGGAGCAGAGCGCGAGGAAGGCAATGGGGAGGGGGAGCAGAGCGCGAGGAAGGCAATGGGGAGGGGGAGCAGAGCGCGAGGAAGGCAATGGGGAGGGGGAGCAGAGCGCGAGGAAGGCAATGGGGAGGGGAGCAGAGCGCGAGGAAGGCAATGGGGAGGGGGAGCAGAGCGCGAGGAAGGCAATGGGGAGGGGGAGCAGAGCGCGAGGAAGGCAATGGGGAGGGGGAGCAGAGCGCGAGGAAGGCAATGGGGAGGGGGAGCAGAGCGCGAGGAAGGCAATGGGGAGGGGGAGCAGAGCGCGAGGAAGGCAATGGGGAGGGGGAGCAGAGCGCGAGGAAGGCAATGGGGAGGGGGAGCAGAGCGCGAGGAAGGCAATGGGGAGGGGGAGCAGAGCGCGAGGAAGGCAATGGGGAGGGGGAGCAGAGCGCGAGGAAGGCAATGGGGAGGGGGAGCAGAGCGCGAGGAAGGCAATGGGGAGGGGGAGCAGAGCGCGAGGAAGGCAATGGGGAGGGGGAGCAGAGCGCGAGGAAGGCAATGGGGAGGGGGAGCAGAGCGCGAGGAAGGCAATGGGGAGGGGGAGCAGAGCGCGAGGAAGGCAATGGGGAGGGGGAGCAGAGCGCGAGGAAGGCAATGGGGAGGGGGAGCAGAGCGCGAGGAAGGCAATGGGGAGGGGGAGCAGAGCGCGAGGAAGGCAATGGGGAGGGGGAGCAGAGCGCGAGGAAGGCAATGGGGAGGGGGAGCAGAGCGCGAGGAAGGCAATGGGGAGGGGGAGCAGAGCGCGAGGAAGGCAATGGGGAGGGGGAGCAGAGCGCGAGGAAGGCAATGGGGAGGGGGAGCAGAGCGCGAGGAAGGCAATGGGGAGGGGGAGCAGAGCGCGAGGAAGGCAATGGGGAGGGGGAGCAGAGCGCGAGGAAGGCAATGGGGAGGGGGAGCAGAGCGCGAGGAAGGCAATGGGGAGGGGGAGCAGAGCGCGAGGAAGGCAATGGGGAGGGGGAGCAGAGCGCGAGGAAGGCAATGGGGAGGGGGAGCAGAGCGCGAGGAAGGCAATGGGGAGGGGGAGCAGAGCGCGAGGAAGGCAATGGGGAGGGGGAGCAGAGCGCGAGGAAGGCAATGGGGAGGGGGAGCAGAGCGCGAGGAAGGCAATGGGGAGGGGGAGCAGAGCGCGAGGAAGGCAATGGGAGGGGGAGCAGAGCGCGAGGAAGGCAATGGGGAGGGGGAGCAGAGCGCGAGGAAGGCAATGGGGAGGGGGAGCAGAGCGCGAGGAAGGCAATGGGGAGGGGGAGCAGAGCGCGAGGAAGGCAATGGGGAGGGGGAGCAGAGCGCGAGGAAGGCAATGGGGAGGGGGAGCAGAGCGCGAGGAAGGCAATGGGGAGGGGGAGCAGAGCGCGAGGAAGGCAATGGGGAGGGGGAGCAGAGCGCGAGGAAGGCAATGGGGAGGGGGAGCAGAGCGCGAGGAAGGCAATGGGGAGGGGGAGCAGAGCGCGAGGAAGGCAATGGGAGAGGGGAGCAGAGCGCGAGGAAGGCAATGAGGAGAGGGAGCAGAGCGCGAGGAAGGCAATGAGGAGGGGGAGCAGAGCGCGAGAGAAGGCAATGAGGAGGGGGAGCAGAGCGCGAGGAAGGCAATGAGGAGGGGGAGCAGAGCGCGAGGAAGGCAATGAGGAGGGGGAGCAGAGCGCGAGGAAGGCAATGAGGAGGGGGAGCAGAGCGCGAGGAAGGCAATGAGGAGGGGGAGCAGAGCGCGAGGAAGGCAATGAGGAGGGGGAGCAGAGCGCGAGGAAGGCAATGAGGAGGGGGAGCAGAGCGCGAGGAAGGCAATGAGGAGGGGGAGCAGAGCGCGAGGAAGGCAATGAGGAGGGGGAGCAGAGCGCGAGGAAGGCAATGAGGAGGGGGAGCAGAGCGCGAGGAAGGCAATGAGGAGGGGGAGCAGAGCGCGAGGAAGGCAATGAGGAGGGGGAGCAGAGCGCGAGGAAGGCAATGAGGAGGGGGAGCAGAGCGCGAGGAAGGCAATGAGGAGGGGGAGCAGAGCGCGAGGAAGGCAATGAGGAGGGGGAGCAGAGCGCGAGGAAGGCAATGAGGAGAGGGAGCAGAGCGCGAGGAAGGCAATGAGGAGAGGGAGCAGAGCGCGAGGAAGGCAATGAGGAGAGGGGAGCAGAGCGCGAGGAAGGCAATGAGGAGAGGGAGCAGAGCGCGAGGAAGGCAATGAGGAGAGGGAGCAGAGCGCGAGGAAGGCAATGAGGAGAGGGAGCAGAGCGCGAGGAAGGCAATGAGGAGAGGGAGCAGAGCGCGAGGAAGGCAATGAGGAGAGGGAGCAGAGCGCGAGGAAGGCAATGAGGAGAGGGAGCAGAGCGCGAGGAAGGCAATGAGGAGAGGGAGCAGAGCGCGAGGAAGGCAATGAGGAGAGGGAGCAGAGCGCGAGGAAGGCAATGAGGAGAGGGAGCAGAGCGCGAGGAAGGCAATGAGGAGAGGGAGCAGAGCGCGAGGAAGGCAATGAGGAGAGGGAGCAGAGCGCGAGGAAGGCAATGAGGAGAGGGAGCAGAGCGCGAGGAAGGCAATGAGGAGAGGGAGCAGAGCGCGAGGAAGGCAATGAGGAGAGGGAGCAGAGCGCGAGGAAGGCAATGAGGAGAGGGAGCAGAGCGCGAGGAAGGCAATGAGGAGAGGGAGCAGAGCGCGAGGAAGGCAATGAGGAGAGGGAGCAGAGCGCGAGGAAGGCAATGAGGAGAGGGAGCAGAGCGCGAGGAAGGCAATGAGGAGAGGGAGCAGAGCGCGAGGAAGGCAATGAGGAGAGGGAGCAGAGCGCGAGGAAGGCAATGAGGAGAGGGAGCAGAGCGCGAGGAAGGCAATGAGGAGAGGGAGCAGAGCGCGAGGAAGGCAATGAGGAGAGGGAGCAGAGCGCGAGGAAGGCAATGAGGAGAGGGAGCAGAGCGCGAGGAAGGCAATGAGGAGAGGGAGCAGAGCGCGAGGAAGGCAATGAGGAGAGGGAGCAGAGCGCGAGGAAGGCAATGAGGAGAGGGAGCAGAGCGCGAGGAAGGCAATGAGGAGAGGGAGCAGAGCGCGAGGAAGGCAATGAGGAGAGGGAGCAGAGCGCGAGGAAGGCAATGAGGAGAGGGAGCAGAGCGCGAGGAAGGCAATGAGGAGAGGGAGCAGAGCGCGAGGAAGGCAATGAGGAGAGGGAGCAGAGCGCGAGGAAGGCAATGAGGAGAGGGAGCAGAGCGCGAGGAAGGCAATGAGGAGAGGGAGCAGAGCGCGAGGAAGGCAATGAGGAGAGGGAGCAGAGCGCGAGGAAGGCAATGAGGAGAGGGAGCAGAGCGCGAGGAAGGCAATGAGGAGAGGGAGCAGAGCGCGAGGAAGGCAATGAGGAGAGGGAGCAGAGCGCGAGGAAGGCAATGAGGAGAGGGAGCAGAGCGCGAGGAAGGCAATGAGGAGAGGGAGCAGAGCGCGAGGAAGGCAATGAGGAGAGGGAGCAGAGCGCGAGGAAGGCAATGAGGAGAGGGAGCAGAGCGCGAGGAAGGCAATGAGGAGAGGGAGCAGAGCGCGAGGAAGGCAATGAGGAGAGGGAGCAGAGCGCGAGGAAGGCAATGAGGAGAGGGAGCAGAGCGCGAGGAAGGCAATGAGGAGGGGGAGCAGAGCGCGAGGAAGGCAATGAGGAGAGGGAGCAGAGCGCGAGGAAGGCAATGAGGAGAGGGAGCAGAGCGCGAGGAAGGCAATGAGGAGAGGGAGCAGAGCGCGAGGAAGGCAATGAGGAGGAGGGAGCAGAGCGCGAGGAAGGTAATGAGGAGAGGGAGCAGAGCGCGAGGAAGGTAATGAGGAGAGGGAGCAGAGCGCGAGGAAGGCAATGAGGAGGGGAGCAGAGCGCGAGGAAGGTAATGAGGAGAGGGAGCAGAGCGCGAGGAAGGTAATGAGGAGAGGGAGCAGAGCGCGAGGAAGGCAATGAGGAGGGGGAGCAGAGCGCGAGGAAGGTAATGAGGAGGGGGAGCAGAGCGCGAGGAAGGTAATGAGGAGAGGGAGCAGAGCGCGAGGAAGGTAATGAGGAGGGGGAGCAGAGCGCGAGGAAGGTAATGAGGAGGGGAGCAGAGCACGAGGAAGGTAATGAGGAGGGGGAGCAGAGCGCGAGGAAGGTAATGAGGAGGGGAGCAGAGCGCGAGGAAGGTAATGAGGAGGGGGAGCAGAGCGCGAGGAAGGTAATGAGGAGGGGGAGCAGAGCGCGAGGAAGGTAATGAGGAGGGGGAGCAGAGCGCGAGGAAGGTAATGAGGAGGAGGAGCAGAGCGCGAGGAAGGTAATGAGGAGGAGGAGCAGAGCGTGAGGAAGGTAATGAGGAGAGGGAGTAAGGTGTGAGGAAGGTAATGAGGAGAGGGAGCAGAGTGTGAGGAAGGTAATGGAGGGAGCAGAGTGTGAGGAAGGTAATGAGGAGAGGAAGCAGAGTGTGTGGAATAATAAGGCCCCCTATCCACAGCCGTTGCGGAATA